>NC_053434.1:45330761-45479194 GCF_007990345.1 Gossypium hirsutum
GCTAGCATGCTCCTCATGTTTCTCCTCGGCTTCTGAGTATACCAGAATATCATCGATGAAACTACCACGAATCAGTCCAAGTAAGGTTGGAACACTAGATTCATCAGATCCATAAAAGCGGCAGGTGCATTTGTCAACCTAAACCGCATAACCAGGAACTCGTAATGACCATATGGAGTCCTGAATGCTGTCTTAGAATATCCACTCCTTTACCCTTAACTGATGGTATCCGATCGAAGGTCAATCTTGGAAAATACGAAGCTCCTCTAAGTTGGTCAAATAAATCATCAATCCTTGCAGTGGTATTGTTCTTTATTGTCAGTCTGTTCAACTGGCGTAATCGATGCACATACGCATTGTCCCGTCCTTTTCTTCACAACAGAACCGGTGCTCCCCATAGAGACACGCTTGGCTAATGAAGCCTCTATCCAACAACTCTTAAATTTGAGCCTTTAACTCCACTAACTCCTTCGATGCCATCCTATACGGTGCGATGGACACAGGCGCCGTTCTAGGCAACAATCTGTTCCAAACTCAACTTCTCGATTCGGAGGCAATCCTGGAAGCTCCTACGGAAAAACATCTTGGAACTCCTTTACGGTCCTAACCTTATCCACTATCAGTCCCTCCTCTTCTGACTGACTACAAATGCCAAATAGACCTCACAACCTTTCCGAATCCACTTTTCGGCTCTTAATGCCGACACCATATGGACAAATAATCCCTTCGCTCACCTATCACCATAACCTCCTCATCCTTTGTGGTCCTTAACACCATTCGTTTAGCAGCACAATCCAGAGTCGACTTATGCTTAACAAGCCAGTCCATTCCCAAAATGAGATCAAACTCTCAGAACGGTAACTCTATCAGATATCCAGGGAAAATCTTACCTTGAGTTTCTAAGGGTAATCCCTATACAGTTTGTCTACCCTAACCGAGTGACCCAAAGACTTAGTACAGATACCCCACTCACAATCTCCTCAGAGTGCATACCCAACAACCCAGATATGGCACATGCAACATAGGAATGAGTAGATCCAACATCCACCAAGGCAGTATACGGCATGCTAGAAACCAAAAATGTACAAGTTATGACGTCAGGTGCGTCAACCTCCTCCCGGCGACGAGCAGCATATACCAAAGCTGGCTGACGAGCCTTAGTGTTAACAGTACCCTTGTCAGGTGCCCCACATCCATGGCCATTGCCACCGCGACCTTAGCCATGACCTCTCGACGACCACGGTCCACCTTGCGCTGTTTGCACGGGTTGCACAGCCTTTGTTCAACCACTTGAGCCTGAGCTGGCCTCTTAGGACAATCCCTGATCTTATGTTCCTTTGATCCACAAAGAAGACAAGCCCAGAATGTTTCCAACATTCCCCTAGATGTATTCTACCACAATCTCCACAAGCTTGTGGTCTAACAGTGCTCACCGAACCGCTCGAACTGGTTCCTCCATCCCAGCTCTCTTAACATTCCGGTTTGCAGCACCAGTTGGTCTAGCATCTCTCCTGAACCGATTTCGATCCCTGTCGCGGTTCCTTCGTTTAGCTTGCTTCACCTTCTTCGGCTATCTTAGCCTTTTCTACCAGTGCAGCAAAATCGCGCTCTCTTTGCGAAGCTATGAGCACCCTTAGCTCATCCCTGAGGCCATCCTCAAAGCGAACACTTCGCTCGTATTCAGTAGAGACAATACCATTAGCATACTGGCTAATCGCAGAAAACTCTGCCTCATATTCAGCAACATTTTACCACCCTAGGTCAGGTTAGGAATTCATTCCTTCGCGCATCCACATAGCTAGCTCCGACATACTTCGTCTTGAAGGACTACTTAAACAACTCCCAAGTTACCCTCTCAGCTGGGGTACCCTCTCTCACAGTGATCCACCACTGATATGCCTCGTCCTGTAGTAAGGATACTGCTCCTTTTAACTTTTGCTCTACTGAGCAGTCCAAGTCATCCATAATCCGCTCCGTGGCTTCCACCAATACTCAGCCACATTTGGGCACTCCAGATACACCCCTAAAAACTTCTGCTCGTTGGCCTGGAGTCGCTCAGAAATGGACCTCCTATTCATGGGCCCGATATTAGCTCGGTTACCCTTTCCAAACTCTTAACATGGCCTAGGATAGAGCGTCATCCCTGCGGCCCGATCATACAGCCCATTCTCATCCACTGGTGTGGTTGTGCTACTCCAACGGTATGTGTTCAGAGACGAAGATCCAGCTGAGTACTACCTCAGCCTCGACCACGGCCTAGACTACGGCCTCTCCCCGAGTAGCTCTCGTACTCATATCGATTTATCTGATTACGAATTTTATGCAGTTAGTTACTGTTTCCACTGTTTATTACAGAATATCTTATGAACAGATAAGGTTTAGAGTTGTTCTCGCGTAACCACAGTTTAGCTACTGTCTCAGTTTCCTAGGGCTTAGTTTACCCTACAGTCTCAGTTTCGTAGCCTTTACGCTATATTATCTATAGTACTATCTCTAAGGTTTAGTACTAACTACAGTATAGTTTAGTATATAAACAGAATAGTACTTACAGCCTTGGTGCCGGGGATTCAGTGTGCCACCTCATTAGTTTTCAGATAAATTAAAAGATTAGGCTTTTTGAAATCCATTTTCCAAACATTTGTGTTAAAAAAAAGTTCGGAGATTATCTCCTTTAAACAGGAAATTTTCAGAAGTCAGGTTTTTCCAAAATACCCTCTTTTTTTCGCATAAAGTTTTAAAAACCCTTTTTGGACCCGATCCACAGCCGAGTTGTTGCAACTAGGCTCTGATACCACTAAATGTAGTACCCCCAAACCCGGCCCAGATATTAAGGCTGAATTCGACGTGCCACATTGAAGTCAAAAACCCGTGTTCGCTTTTTAGTGTTTTAAAAGCCGACTTTTGTTAAACTAACCAAGTGAATGGAAGCTGGGCACCAGGTAGGTATCCATAACAGAGGAGGTGAGCCATGAAGGCTGCTTAAGTACCAAGCTCTCTGATTGGATCCAATCCTAGACATGTCCACATCTATTGCCACACTTGCTTATAACAAGTTGAAATTTCTTTGAGTGGTTATCTTTGGTAAATCGAGTATTCATGACGACGTGTTATTTTAAAAAAAACAAGTATCGTTTTGAAATCACGCCCTAAGTCTATCCCATTTGAATTATTATCCATCAATTTAAAGTTGTTTAAAATAATATAATCCCAGAAAAACAAAAAAGAAAATAAAGTTAAAATGGCCTTATTACAACCCAAAAATTAAATAGTAATTAAAAATAACTTAAGAAACTAGTCTCTTTTTCAAACCCAAAAGTATTCACCATGGCCACTTTGAATCCCCTTCGGCTCCAAGTCACCCACATCAAGGCTCACCTGCAAGGTTAAAGAAGGGGTGAGTTTGGGGAAACTCAGTGTGTAAGAAAAACCCATTCAAAGCTCAAGTCAGCTCAAGCCCATTGGCCCTAATCCCATTCAGGTAACAGTGATACTGGCAGAGCCCTTTCAAATTACAATAAACTGGCCTTAGCCCTTATCAATAACAGTATGGCCCATAGGCCCATTTCAAAATACATGCAACATCAATAACATATACAAGCCCATTTGGGGAGACTACTCAACCCACCAACCACTACACTCCACCCGTACCAGCCATACACTCCATGTGGGGAATAGCTCAACCCACCCAGCCCAACACTCCACAGTTGCAGCCTTGCTGCTCAGTTAACAGTAAATTGAGGCAAAGCCTCCAGTACGTGGACAAGCCACTTTCAGTACTTCCTCCGTCAATATCCCAGTCCCATGCATCAGATAATAACAACATGGCATGCATTAAATAACAACAGTCAAACATGCATTTAAGTTAATTTAACCTTAGGGGTATTTCGGTAATTTATCTCCTAGGCGTAAAACTGTAAAATTTTCCACTTTTAAAGGTATTTTAGTAATTTATCTATTTTAGGGTTTTTCATGCATATTCCTACCTTTCACGTACTAACAGAATTACGTATCGAGGGTCTTACAGAATTAGGCTCGTTGGCCCATCATTCCAATTTTGGCCCATTAAGCCCAAAAATATCGAGGGCACAGAAATCATGCACTTTGCAGTCCAAACATTGCAGCTTACCAAAAACATTAATCGATTTACCTCACGAGCATTCGCACACTCGCAAATCTACAAAATATCGGTTTTCGGCATTTGGCTTTTCAACTTTTGCCGATCTAGACTAAGAAAGAGGGTGTTAGTTACACACCTGTTTGCGACGATATGCTGATGAGATCCACACACGAACCGCCTACAATTGGATTACTAACACGTTAATCTAAGTATTCAAATACAAGCTACGTATTAACCCCTTACAATATTCGGCAAACCACACCTACAGGTCATAGTAAGCTTATATAGAAATCAATAAGCAACTCATCAACAAATTTTTGTCAATGTTTACCACATAATCATAATTTCACTGCAAGCTGTCTTCCTGAGAAACAGTCACTAAATCATTTATAACTAGAGCTACGAAACTCCAAATCAAGTGCCGTTAATTTTCCCTGAAAATAGACTCATATATCTTTTATCCATAAAATTTTCAAAATTTTTGGTTTAGCCAATCAATACCAGATCTTTCTCAAATTTTCCCATATTTCACTGTTTGACTAATCTGACCACTCTTCATTACAAATCAAATTTCTCATTGTACAGAATTCAAAATATGTTCTCGTTTATTTCAATTGAAACTAGACTCATTAAGCTTTAATTACATAATTTATACAGCTTCTAATTATCTCCCACAATTTATGGTGATTTTCCAAAGTCACGTTACTACTGCTGTCCCAAGCAGATTTATTAGCAATCACTCTTTCACACACTTATCTTGCATGCATGTTATTTAAACAGTATATCACCAATCAATTATCACATATCTATGATTTTTACTTAAGCATAATCTCCATTTCATCATTTTAAAGCACAACATGTTAGTCGATTTTTCCCTTTAGCATCTAAGGCACATGCATGATCATTTGTTTGGCTCAACTTCACCTATCTTCCATTTTTCATCAAAAGAACATGAAACAACAATAATTTCCTTCATTTTAATTCATGACCAAATGCTCACAACACACCCAAAAACCAAAATATGCTTCAAGAGTTAAGTTAGAATTAATAAGAACTCATGAACATCAAGATAGAAGCAAACTACCATGAACTTACCTTCAATTTTCTTCCCCAAGTGATTGAACATTCAAGAGCTTTCTCCTCTCCTTTCTCTTCTCTAACTTTCGGCTATGATGAACAAATATAGACTAAACTTTGTTCTTTTCACCCCTTTTTCTTTTAATAAAATTTCATATTTCATCGATTTAATTCTTTAATACAAAAGACACGAAATGCCCATCATGGAACATTTACCTAACCCATTATAATGGAACATTTACATAACCCATTATCTATTTTTATCAATTTGTACCATAAATTATGGATATCAAGTTCACATATTGTCTTCAACAACATGATGGCCAGCCACTTCATGTAAAATGGGGTTTGTCATACAAATCCTCCTATTTTGCACTCTATTGTTTGGCCACTTCAATTTAGCATATAGCATTTTCAAAATTTCACATAGGTCCTATTTCATAATTTCACCCCCTTTTCTTATGAACAAAAATTAACTAAATTGTCAGTTCTATCTTAGCTTGGCCTTCTAGAGCCACTAACATAATAAACCTCTGCCAACATTCACAGAATCCTGAAAATGGGGCGTTACAGAATATGTAACCTATCAATGTGTGAAAATGAATTAATATTGTGACAGCCCAAAATGACCCTAGTCGGGAAGTGGTTTGGGACCGTTAAACCGAGTCATCGAAATGTTTGAATGTGATATTTATTGTCTAGAATAAGTAATTATGAATGTGTGAAAATTTCAAGCTTCGATTTAGTCGATTGCATGTGAATTAAGTCAATAGGACTTATGTGAGAAAATTTTAAAATGTGATAGGTCAATGCGTAAGGACCTATTAGTGCATGTGGAAAAAGGGGGGACTTGCATGTCAAATCCCCCCTAATAAGTAGTGGCCGGCCATGCTATGGGTGGAAACATGTTGGGAACATGTTGGCCTAGTGAGGTATGTAGGATAAAATATAATAAGAAGTATGGGGAATAAAGAAATGGAAAAAGGAAAGGATGTGTGTAATTGTTTCTTCCCCTCCCCATTGCCGTGAAAGTAAGAAAGAAAACAAAGAAAAAAAAAGTGTCCATCTTTCTTCATTTCCCCTTGGCCGAATGTTCTAAGGAAGAAAGAAAAACAAGTTGTGTTCTTTGGTTCTTCTTGGCCGAATTGAAAGGAAGAAGAAGGGAGTGAAGCAATCGGTCATCTTAGGTCACTATTAAGGTAAGGAAGTTTGTACTAGCTTTTGAAATTTTAGTTGATATTGAGTGAGTTATCAAGTGATTTTTGTAAACCATGTTGAAATTTCGATTTTGGGGGTGAGTATGGTTTTCGGCTATAAAAGATTAATAAGGGTGATGATTGTGTGTCATGCTAAACTTAGATGAATAATGGTAGTTGCTCACATCTTGATATCTATGAGTTCCTTTCTTGGTTCTACCATAGACCCCCAAAGTATATGTTCATTGGGTGTTGTTGGAGGTTTATGATAGAAGCTAATGAGTGAGAGTTTGATAGGTACCATGAGGTTAAACTTCATGAGATTGTAAGCTTGTAAGTTGGATGATGAAATTCATGCTTTGTGAAGGTAAAAGGAGTAGAAGGAGCATTCGGCCATGAAGAAAAAAAAAGAGAGCAAAGGGGGAAATTTATGATGAATTAAGTTGGAAGCTATTATAATGTACTTGTACATTCGGGTATGGGATGAAAATATATGAGATGGCTATAATTAGCCTTGTGATTCGGCTCTTGTATATATATATATATGCACATGATGTATTGGTATGATACAAATATATATCACCCCAAAGTATATGTTTATATATGGTGGTGGTTTAGTTATGGACTAAATGATGGATGCATATTGAGTTATAATATGTAATGCATTAGTTAGTAAAATGTATGTCATTTATATGTGGTACTAAGAATATAATTTGGCCTCAAAGTAGACATGCATATTCGGCCACATGAGATGGATTGGCGTTGCATGAATTCGGTTAGAGGCAAACATATTGATGCCTATATCTTGGTTAGGACAATCGGCTAAAGGGGAGTGTGGGTTAATATGTTGAGTTGATGCATGATTTCACATGTATGTGACTTTAAAGTCTAATGTATAAATATGGGCTAAGTGCCTTATGTTCCCTTTTCGATGCTCAAATGATTAAATCAATTTATTTGTTTAATTAAGCTCAAGAGCAAAGGGGAATAAATCCGATAAAGGGAAGGAAAAAGTGGTCGAATAGCTATCGGAATCGTTCGACAACACCCGAGGTAAGTTCTTGAGTAAGAGAGCTTAAATTATGATGTGATTAGATCATGTTTTAAGCAAATTAAAATCATGCTCTTTGTGTGGCTATTGAGCCGAATTTGCAAGAATGATAAATGTCTTGTGTTTGAGTTTTGCTAACGAAAATGAAATACGGATGGGCCATGATTTATTGTTAAATGTGCATGGTTATTTGAATGATGTCCGGGCTAAGTCCCAAAGGCTTGTGCTAAGTGACAATATCCGGACTAAGATCCGAAGGCATTTGTGCGAGATTCTAATTCCGGGCTAAGCCGAAGGCATTTGTGCGAGATACTAATTCCGGGCTAAGCCCGAAGGCATTTGTGCGAGATACTAATTCCGGGCTAAGCCCGAAGGCATTTGTGCGAGTTACTAAATCCGGGTTAAGTCCCGAAGGCATTTGTGCGAATTACTATAACCGGGCTATGTCCCGAAGGCATTTGAACGAGGAGCTATATCCGGTTAAATTCCGAAGGTACGTGATTTGGGAATGAATGAACTTGCTGTAAAATTCCAGTTAATACTCTCGAAACATCCCAACATTGAGGTATGTTTCGTATGTGCTTGAATTTAGTTGAGCCCTTACAAATAAGTATTCGCTCAGTTGATAAACGAGCTACCGGCCTTTGGCTGAGTTGATCTTTTGTGTATGTACATAAGGGTTGATAATGTGAAGCAAGCACGATATCGTAAATTTGTGCATATGAAATTATCCGTTTAGCTATATGAATGCTATACTTTTGTTGTGCTGGAATTCATTGCTCAAAACTTACTAAGCATAAATTGCTTACTCCGTTTCATTGCTCCTCTGTTTTATAGATTTGGTTCTCCAGCTATCGGACTCGGGATCTTGAGGTCAAAGTCGCCCACACTATCAAAGCCCCTTTTGGTACAATTTTGGTTGAACTTCGAAATGGCATGTATAGGACTACCCGTTTGTTGCGGGTCGTGGACCCTTTGGACTTGTATAATTTTGGATAGCCATGCGAAAATGGCTTATATGTGTTTGAGTATAATGTTATAATCATTCGGTGTGGATATGCTTGACAAAGGATTAGCCATAGGAATGGTTAATCACTATCATAAATTGTGCTATTTATGCAAAAAGGGCTAATTGAATCATGGAAACCATGAAATAGGTAAAGTTTACCTTAAAGGCAGATGCTGACAGCAGCAGTGATGTAGATTTGGAAAATCACTAAAAATAGTAGGAAGGGAATTAAATAGTGAATAAATTATGTAAACAAACCTTGATGAATCTACTTTCATAGGAAAGTAACGAAACAATCATACGGACAGTATGTTAAGAGATATTCAGGTTCTTGTGAGACAGGGCCAGAACGGTTTCTGGATTCCCTGTTCCGACTTTGGAAATTCACTATAAATTAACCAGAGATAATTGGGAGTCATACCATATATTTATAGATTCCTCTCTGAGTCTAGTTTCTACAGAAACAAACGGCATCAGTATTGAAGCTCTGTGCAGGGAGATATCTAGGTCGTAATGCGCAAAGGTCAGTGTAGTCGATCCCTGTAACATGGGAGACTTTGACTAATAAACTGTACTAATTGGCCCGACCAAAAATTCTAGAAAAAAATATGTAGATGGGCATATGAGTCTAGTTTCAGGGAAAAATCACGAAACTGATTTTCGAGTTGTGACACTCAAGATATGATTTTTAAAGCGACTAGTACGCAGATTGGCAGTGTCTGGGAAATTTTTTTTTATAAGGGGTTTAAAGTCTGTTAACACCTCGTGTTCGATTCCGGTGTCGGTCTCGGGTTCGGGGTGTTACATTTGATTGGTATCAGAGCTACGGTTTAGTCGATTCTAGGACTACCGTAATGCGTTGGGTCTAGCTATACATGCCATTTTATGTGATTACTTGATAGTGTGGTGATTTCTGACAACTGTAAATGTGTTTATTTATAGTAATGGATCCCGATCCCAACCGAGAGGTAGCTGATGATCTTGAGAGTGTAGCGCCTGCTCCCGGACAAGGGACAGCGCCGGCGGACTCTCAACCTAATGCTAGTAACCCGAATGATGAAGCTAGACAAGCTTTCTATAGCGTGATGAATGATTGGTACAACCAATACATTCGAACTAATACGGCTGTTCCACAACCTCCATTCCAGACTAATACCACCCCCGCACCTACAATACCTTCGATAACTGACCAAATAAGGTCAAATAAGCCCCCAGTTGACAGAATCCGAAAACATGGGGGCTACTGAATTTAAGGCTACGGATAGCGACGATGCCGAGCAAGCTGAATTTTGGTTGGACAACACTATCCAGGTACTCGATGAGCTATCTTGTACACCCGATGAATGCCTAAGTGTACTATCTCCTTGCTACGTGATTCTGCCTACTATTGGTGGAGTACTCTGACTTCAGTTGTGCCCCGAGAGCAAGTAACTTGGGAGTTTTCCAAACTGAGTTTCGGAAAAAGTATATCAGTCAGAGATTTGTTGATAAAAAACGGAAGGAATTTCTTGAGCTTAAGCAAGGTTCCATGTCGGTTACTGATTACGAGCGAAAATTTGTTAGACTTAGCAAATACGCTCGGAATGTGTTTCGTCCGAGGCTATCATGTGTAAACGCTTCGAGGATGGGCTGAATGAAGATATAAAAATGTTCGTTGGCGTTCTTGAAATACAGAGTTCGTAGTACTTGTCGAGCGAGCTTGTAAAGCCGAAGAGCTTAGAAAAGAAAAACAAAAAGTTGATGAGGGAACTGGAGAGTTTCGTAAAAGATCTTCGGGAAAGTCTCTTCAACAGGCATCGAAGAAATTTGAGATGATGTGGGCTGGTCGAGAGGCACTTCGGGCCTTTTTAGACGAGATCGTGATCGACCCCCTGTGGGTACACGAGGCACTTCGGTCGCCAGTGTTGGGAATGAACGTCGAGACAGAACGAAATGTCGATATTGCGGTAAATGGCATTCGGGGAGTTGTAGATTCCCTGACCGCTCCTGTTACAAGTGCGGATCAGTTGACCACTTCATTAAAGATTGCCCGAGGTTGTCTGAACAGAATGAAAATCAGAGTGGGAATCCGGGTGCTACCACTGCTCGAGGTAGACCATCTGGAAATACGAGCAATGCTGGTGGTGGTCAGAGAGGATCTAGAGATGCTACGACCAGATCCGAGGCTCGTGCGCCTGCTAGAGCTTATGCTATACGTGCCCGCGAGGATGCTTCTTCGCCTGATGTTATTACCGGTACTTTTACTCTCTTTGATACTAATGTAATTGCTTTGATTGACCCCGGTTCTACTCATTCTTACATATGTGAAACCTTAGCATCCAGTAAGACTTTACCTATTGAGTCTACTGAGTTCGTAATTCGGGTGTCAAATCCCTTGGGTCGTTACGTGCTTGTCGACAAAGTGTGTAAGAAATGTCCCCTAGAAATTCGAGGTTCCTGTTTTCCGGCGGACTTGATGCTTTTGCCGTTTGATGAATTTGATGTTATTCTTGGTTTGGATTGGTTGACCGCGCATGATGCGGTTGTGAATTGCAAAAGCAAGACTATTGATTCGAGGTGCGCAAATAACGAAGTAATCCGAGTTGAGTCTACGGACTTGGAGGGGATGCCAGCTGTAATATCAGCAATGTTGGCCCAGAAATATGTAAGAAAAGGGTGCGAAGCATACCTTGCGTATGTACTGGATGACAAAGAATTAGACAAGAAACCCGAATCTGTGCCGGTGGTTTGTGAATACCCGGATGTTTTTCCTGAAGGATTACCGGGTTTACCACCTGTTCGGAGGTAGAGTTTGGTATTGAGCTTGTACCTGGGACTACGCCGATTTCGATAGCTCCGTATCGTATGGCACCAACCGAGTTAAAAGAGCTGAAAGCTCAGTTGCAAGAATTGACGGATAGAGGTTTTGCTCGACCAAGTTTCTTACCTTGGGGTGCACCAGTATTGTTCGTGAAAAAGAAGGACGGAACCATGAGGTTGTGCATTGACTATCGTCAACTGAATAAAGTGATGATAAAGAACAAATATCCGTTACCGCGTATCGATGATTTGTTCGACCAACTGAAGGGAGCCTCAATGTTCTCAAAAATAGATTTGAGATCGGGCTATTATCAGTTGCGAATTCGAGATTCGGACATACCCAAAACTGCTTTCAGAACGGGATATGGTCACTACGAGTTCTTAGTGATGCCGTTTGGGCTCACAAATGCCCCTGCGGTATTTATGGATTTGATGAATCGGATCTTCAGACCATATTTGGATCGGTTCGTAGTTGTGTTCATTGATGACATCTTGGTCTATTCAAGAGATGAGACCGAACATGCTGAGCATCTGAGGCTAGTGTTGCAAATTTTGCGGGATAAGCAGTTATATGCCAAGTTCAGTAAGTGTGAGTTCTGGTTAAGAGAGGTTAGCTTCTTGGGTCATGTGGTATCCGCATCGGGTATTCGAGCTGACCCGAGCAAAATTTCAGCCATACTTAACTGGAAGCCTCCAAGAAATATTACCGAAGTTCGGAGCTTCCTGGGACTCGCCGGTTATTACCGACGATTTGTCAAAGGTTTCTCGATGATAGCCACACCAATGACGAAGCTACTTCAAAAGGATGTTAAGTTCGAATGGACGGAGAAATGTCAGAAAAGTTTTGATCAACTAAAAACTTATTTGACTGAAGCTCCAATTTTAGTGCAACCCGAATCAGGCAAAGAGTTTGTCATTTATAGTGACGCATCCCTACTTGGGTTGGGTTGCATATTGATGCAAGAAGGTCGAGTGGTGGCCTATGCGTCGAGACAATTAAAGCCACATGAGAAAAATTATCCGACCCATGATCTTGAACTAGCTGCCATCGTATTTGCTTTAAAAATATGGCGACATTACTTATTTGGTGAGAAGTGCCATGTATTTTCGGATCACAAAAGTCTCAAAAATTTGATGACTCAAAGAGACTTAAATCTGCGACAAAGACGTTGGCTTGAGTTGTTGAAAGATTACGAGCTTGTCATTGATTACCACCCGGGAAAGGCTGATATGGTTGCGGACGCCTTAAGCCGGAAATCATTGTTTGCTTTACGAGAGATGAATGTGCACTTGTCTGTTCTACCCGACAATGTGTTAATAGCTGAATTAAAAGCCAAACCATTATTGATTCATCAAATTCGTGAAGCCCAGAAAGTTGATGATGAATTGGTTGCAAAACGGGCTGAGTGTGCTCTGAACAAGGAATCGGAGTTTCAAATTGATGATGATGATTGTTTGAGGTTCAGAAGTCGTTTGTGTGTTCCAAGGAATTGGAACTCATTTCGATGATTCTGAACGAAGCCCATTGTAGCCGAATGTCAATTCACCCGGGGAGTACGAAAATGTACAACGATTTGAAACGTTGGTTTTCGGTGGCATGGTATGAAACGAGACATCTCCGACTTTGTTTCGAGATGTTTAATATGTCAACAAGTGAAAGCGGAACATCAAGTGCCTTCAGGATTACTTCGCCGATCATGATACCCGAGTGGAAATGGGATGAGTCACAATGGACTCTGTGTCCGGACTGCCATGGTCAACAAGTAAGAAGGATGCGATTTGGGTTGTTGTTGATAGACTGACTAAGTCGGCTCACCTTATCCCCGTGAGATTACACGGGGTACCTATTTCTATCGTGTTGGATAGAGATCCGAGATTCACCTCACGATTTTGGAAGAAATTGCAAGAAGCTTTGGGTACCAAGCGGCATTTAAGCACTGCTTTTCACCCCCAAACCGATGGTCAATCCGAGCGGATAATTCAGATACTTGAGGATATGTTGAGATGTTGCATCCTCGAGTTAGTAGTTCATGGGAACGGTATTTACCTTTGATTGAATTCGCTTACAACAATAGTTTTCAATCAAGTATTAAGATGGCACCTTACAAGGCTTTGTACGGTCGTAAATGCCGTACACCATTGTTTTGGACCGAGCTCGGTGAAAGTAAAATTTTCGGAGTTGATTTGATTAAGGATGCCGAACAGAAAGTAAAGGTAATCCGTGAAAGTCTGAAAGCAGCCACAGATCGTCAAAAATCGTATGCGGATTTGAAACGAAAGGACATTGAATATCAGGTGGGAGATAAAGTGTTCCTTAAAGTTTCGCCTTGGAAAAAGGTACTCAGGTTTGGCCGTAAGGGCAAGTTGATCCCGAGATTCATTGGGCCGTACGAAATCTCCGAACGAGTTGGTCCGGTTGCGTATAGATTGATTTTGCCCCCTGAGCTTGAAAAGATTCACGACGTCTTTCATGTTTCGATGCTTCGACGCTATCGATCTGATCCATCGTACATAATTAGCCCATCAGAGGTTGAAATTCAAGCCGATATGAGTTATGAAGAAGAACCGATGCGTATCCTAGCTCGTGAAGTAAAGGAGTTGCGGAACAAAAGGGTTCCGTTAGTGAAGGTGTTATGGCTCAAACACGGGATCGAGGAAGCTACTTGGGAAACCGAGAGCTCGATGAAAGAATGATACCCAAACCTATTTACCGGTAAGATTTTCGGGGACGAAAATTTCTTAAGTGGGGGAGAGTTGTGACAGCCCAAAATTGACCCTAGTCGGGAAGTGGTTTCGGGACCGTTAAACCGAGTCACCGAAATGTTTGAATGTGATATTTATTGTCTAGAATATGTAATTATGAATGTGTGAAATTTTCAAGCTTCGATTTAGTCGATTGCATGTGAATTAAGTCAATAGGACTTATGTGAGAAAATTTTAAAATGTGATAGGTCAATGCGTAAGGACCTATTAGTGCATGTGGAAAAAAGGGGGACTTGCATGTCAAATTCCCCCCTAATAAGTAGTGGCCGGCCATGCTATGGGTGGAAACATGTTGGGAACATGTTGGCCTAGTGAGGTATGTAGGATAAAATATAATAAGAAGTATGGGGAATAAAGAAATGGAAAAAGGAAAGGATGTGTGTAATTGTTTCTTCCCCTCCCCATTGCCGTGAAAGTAAGAAAGAAAACAAAGAAAAAAAAGTGTCCATCTTTCTTCATTTCCCCTTGGCCGAATGTTCTAAGGAAGAAAGAAAAACAAGTTATGTTCTTTGGTTCTTCTTGGCCGAATTGAAAGGAAGAAGAAGGGAGTGAAGCAATCGGTCATCTTAGGTCACTATTAAGGTAAGGAAGTTTGTACTAGCTTTTGAAATTTTAGTTGATATTGAGTGAGTTATCAAGTGATTTTTGTAAACCATGTTGAAATTTCGATTTTGGGGGTGAGTATGGTTTTCGGCTATAAAAGATTAATAAGGGTGATGATTGTGTTTCATGCTAAACTTAGATGAATAATGGTAGTTGCTCACATCTTGATATCTATGAGTTCCTTTCTTGGTTCTACCATAGACCCCCAAAGTATATGTTTATTGGGTGTTGTTGGAGGTTTATGATAGAAGCTAATGAGTGAGAGTTTGATAGTTACCATGAGGTTAAACTTCATGAGATTGTAAGCTTGTAAGTTGGATGATGAAATTCATGCTTTGTGAAGGTAAAAGGAGTAGAAGGAGCATTTGGCCATGAAGAAAAAATAGAGAGCAAAGGGGGAAATTTATGATGAATTAAGTTGGAAGCTATTATAATGTACTTGTACATTCGGGTATGGGATGAAAATATATGAGATGGCTATAATTAGCCTTGTGATTCGGCTCTTGTATATATATATATATATATGCACATGATGTATTGGTATGATACAAATATATATCACCCCAAAGTATATGTTTATATATGGTGGTGGTTTAGTTATGGACTAAATGATGGATGCATATTGAGTTATAATATGTAATGCATTAGTTAGTAAAATGTATGTCATTTATATGTGGTACTAGGAATATAATTTGGCCTCAAAGTAGACATGCATATTCGGCCACATGAGATGGATTGGCGTTGCATCAATTCGGTTAGAGGCAAACATATTGATGCCTATATCTTGGTTAGGACAATCGGCTAAAGGGGAGTGTGGGTTAATATGTTGAGTTGATGCATGATTTCACATGTATGTGACTTTAAAGTCTAATGTATAAATATGGGCTAAGTGCCTTATGTTCCTCTTTTGATGCTCAAATGATTAAATCAATTTATTTGTTTAATTAAGCTCAAGAGCAAAGGGGAAATAAATCCGATAAAGGGAAGGAAAAAGTGGTCGAATAGCCATCGGAATCGTTCGACGACATCCAAGGTAAGTTCTTGAGTAAGAGAGCCTAAATTATGATGTGATTAGATCATGTTTTAAGCAAATTAAAATCATGCTCTTTGTGTGGCTATTGAGCCGAATTTGCAAGAATGATAAATGTCTTGTGTTTGAGTTTTGCTAACGAAAATGAAATACGAATGGGCCATGATTTATTGTTAAATGTGCATGGTTATTTGAATGATGTCCGGGCTAAGTCCCGAAGGCTTGTGCTAAGTGACAATATCCGGACTAAGATCCGAAGGCGTTTGTGCGAGATACTAATTCCGGGCTAAGCCAGAAGGCATTTGTGCGAGATACTAATTTCGGGCTAAGCCCGAAGGCATTTGTGCGAGATACTAATTCCGGGCTAAGCCCGAAGGCATTTGTGCGAGTTACTAAATCCGGGTTAAGTCCCGAAGGCATTTGTGCGAATTACTATAACCGGGCTATGTCCCGAAGGCATTTGAACGAGGAGCTATATCCGGTTAAATTCCGAAGGTACGTGATTTGGGAATGAATGAACTTGCTGTAAAATTCCAGTTAATACTCTCGAAACATCCCAACATTGAGGTATGTTTCGTATGTGCTTGAATTTAGTTGAGCCCTTACAAATAAGTATTCGCTCAGTTGATAAACAAGCTACCGGCCTTTGGCTGAGTTGATCTTTTGTGTATGTACATAAGGGTTGATAATGTGAAGCAAGTACGATATCGTAAATTTGTGCATATGAAATTATCCGTTTAGCTATATGAATGCTATACTTTTGTTGTGCTGGAATTCATTGCTCAAAACTTACTAAGCATAAATTGCTTACTCCGTTTCATTGCTCCTCTGTTTTATAGATTTGGTTCTCCAGCTATCGGACTCGGGATCTTGAGGTCAAAGTCGCCCACACTATCAAAGCCCCCTTTTGGTACAATTTTGGTTGAACTTCGAAATGGCATGTATAGGACTACCGTTTGTTGTGGGTCGTGGACCCTTTGGACTTGTATAATTTTGGATAGCCATGCGAAAATGGCTTATATGTGTTTGAGTATAATGTTATAATCATTCGGTGTGGATATGCTTGACAAAGGATTAGCCATAGGAATGGTTAATCACTATCATAAATTGTGCTATTTATGCAAAAAGGGCTAGTTGAATCATGGAAACCATGAAATAGGTAAAGTTTACCTTAAAGGCAGATGCTGACAGCAGCAGTGATGTAGATTTGGAAAATCACTAAAAATAGTAGGAAGGGAATTAAATAGTGAATAAATTATGTAAACAAACCTTGATGAATCTACCTTCATAGGAAAGTAACGAAACAATCATACGGACAGTATGTTAAGAGATATTCAGGTTCTCGTGAGACAGGGCCAGAACGGTTTCTGGATTCCCTGTTCCGACTTTGGAAATTCACTATAAATTAACCAGAGATAATTAGGAGTCATACCATATATGTATAGATTCCTCTGTGAGTCTAGTTTCTATAGAAACAAACGGCATCAGTATTGAAGCTCTGTGCAGGGAGATATCCAGGTCGTAATGCGCAAAGGTTAGTGTAGTCGATCCCTGTAACATGGGAGACTTTGACTAATAAACTGTACTAATTGGCCCGACCAAAAATTCTAGAAAAAAATATGTAGATGCGAATATGAGTCTAGTTTCAGGGAAAAATCACGAAACTGATTTTCGAGTTGTGAAACTCAATATATGATTTTTAAAGCGACTAGTAGGCAGATTGGAAGTGTCTGGGAATTTATTTTTTATAAGGGGTTTAAAGTCTGTTAACACCTCGTGTTCGATTCCGGTGTCGGTCTCGGGTTCGGGGTGTTACATGGGACTACACCGATTTCCATAGCTCCGTATCGTATGGTACCAACGGAATTAAAGGAATTGAAAGCTCAGTTGCAAGAGTTGATGGATAGAGGTTTCGCTCGACCGAGTTTCTCACCTTGGGGTGCACCAGTATTGTTTGTGAAAAGGGACGCAACCATGAGGTTGTGCATCGACTATCGTCAGCTGAATAAAGTGACAATAAAGAATAAATATCTGTTACCGCGTATTGATGATTTGTTTGATCAACTAAAGGGAGCCTCAGTATTTTCAAAGATAGACTTGATATCGGGTTATTATCAGTTGCGAATTCGAGATTCGGATATACCCAAAACTGCTTTCAGAACGAGATACGGTCACTACGAGTTCTTAGTGATGCCGTTTGGGCTCACTAATGCCCCTGTGGTATTTATGGATTTGATGAATTGGATCTTCAGACTGTATTTGGATCGGTTCGTAGTCGTGTTTATCGATGATATTTTGGTCTATTCGAGAAATGAAACCGATCATGCTGAACACCTGGGATTAGTGTTGCAAATTTTACGGGATAAGTAGTTATATGCTAAGTTCAGTAAGTGTGAGTTCTGGTTAAGAGAGGTTAGCTTTTTGGGTCATGTGGTATCTGCATCGGGTATTCGAGTTGATCCGAGCAAAATTTTAGCCATACTTAACTGGAAGCCTCCGAGAAATATTACTGAGGTTCGGAGCTTTTTGGGACTTGTCGGTTTCTACAGACGGTTCATAAAGGGTTTCTCGATGATAGCCACACCTATAACGAAACTACTTCAGAAAGATGTTAAGTTTGAATGGATAGAAAAATGTCAGAAAAGTTTCGATCAATTGAAAACTCATTTGACTGAAGCTCCATTACTAGTGCAGCCCGAATCAGGCAAGGAGTTTGCCATTTACAGTGATGCATCCTTACTTGGGTTGGGTTGTGTATTGATGCAAGAAGTTCGATTTGTAGCTTATGCGTCGAGACAATTGAAGCCACATGAGAAAAATTATCCAACCCATGATCTCGAATTGGCTGCCATCATATTTGTTTTGAAAATATGGCGACATTACTTATTTGGTGAGAAGTGCCATGTATATTCGGATCACAAAAGTCTCAAATATTTGATGACTCAAAGAGACTTGAATCTGCGACAAAGACGTTGGCTTGAGTTGTTGAAAGATTATGAGCTCGTCATTGACTATCACCCGGGAAAGGCTAATGTGGTTGAGGATGCTTTAAGTCGTAAATCACTGTTTGCTTTACGAGCGATGAATGTACACTTGTATGTTCTATCCGACAATGTGTTAGTAGCAGAATTAAAGGCCAAACCATTGTTGATTCATCAAATTCGTGAAGCTCAGAAAGTCGATGATGAATTGGTTGCAAAATGGGCTGAATGTGTTTCGAATATGGAATCATAGTTTCAAATCGATGATGACGATTGTTTGAGGTTCAGAAGTCGTTTGTGCGTTCCAAGAAATTCAGAACTTATTTTGACAATTCTGAACGAAGCTCATTGTAGCCGGATGTCAATTCACCCGGGGAGTACAAAAACGTACAACGATCTGAGACGTCAGTTTTGGTGGCATGGTATGAAACGAGACATTTCCGATTTTGTTTCGAATTGTTTAATATGTCAACAAGTGAAAGCGGAACATCAAGTGCCTACAGGTTTACTTCAGCCGATCATGATACCTGAATGGAAATGGGATCGAGTCACGATGGATTTTGTATCTGGGTTGCCATTGTCGGCAAGTAAGAAAGATGCGATTTGGGTTGTTGTTGATAGACTGACTAAGTCGACTCATTTTATTCCCGTACGTACGGATTATTCACTGGATAAACTAGCTGAATTGTATGTTTCTCAGATTGTGAGATTACACGGGGTACCTATTTCTATTGTGTCAGATAGAGATCCAAGATTCACCTCGTGATTTTGGAAGAAATTGCAAGAAGCTTTGGGTACCAAGTTGCATTTTAGCACCGCTTTTCATCCACAGACTGATGGTCAATCCGAGCGGATAATTCAGATACTCGAGGATATGTTGAGATGTTGCATCCTTGAGTTTAGTGGTTCATGGGAGCGGTATTTACCTTTGATTGAATTCGCTTACAACAATAGTTTTCAATCAAGTATTAAGATGGCACCTTACGAGGCTTTGTACGGTCGTAAATGCCGTACACCATTGTATTGGACCGAGCTCGGTGAAAGTAAAATTTTCGAAGTTGATTTGATTAAAGATGCTGAGCAGAAAGTAAAAATAATTCGTGAAAGTCTGAAGGCAGCATTAGATCGTCAGAAGTCATACGCGGATATAAAACGAAGAGATATTGAGTATCAGGTGGGAGACAAAGTGTTTCTTAAAGTTTCACCTTGGAAAAAGATACTCAGATTTGGCCGTAAGGGCAAACGGAGTCCGAGGTTCAGAGGGCCGTATGAAATATCCGAACGAGTTGGTCCAGTGGCATATAGATTGATTTTAACCCCTGATCTCGAAAAGATTCACAACGTTTTTCATGTTTCGATGCTTTGACATTACAGATCCGATCCTTCGCACGTAATAAATCCCTCCGAGGTTGAAATTCAAGCCGATATAAGTTATGAAGAAGAACCGATTCGTATCCTAGCTCGTGAAGTGAAAGAGTTGCGAAACAAAAGGATTCCGTTAGTAAAGGTGTTATGGCTCAAACACGGGATCGAAGAAGCTACTTGGGAAACCGAGAACTCTATGAAAGAATGATACCCAAACCTATTTACCGGTAAGATTTTCGGGGACGAAAATTTCTTAAGTGGGGGAGAGTTGTGACAGCCCTAAATTGACCCTAGTCGGAAAGCAGTTTCGGGACCGCTAAACCGAATCACCGAAGTATTTGAATATAATATTTATTGTCTAAAATATGTGGATATGAATGTGTGAAAGTTTTAAGCTTCGATTTAGTCGATTGCATGTGAATTTAGTTAATAGGACTTAGGTGTGACACTTTTGAAATGTGATAGGTTAATCTATAAGGATCTAATAGTGCATGATGTCAAAAAAGAGGGTACTTGCATGTCAAATTAGCCAAATCTTGGATAGTGGCCGGCCATGGTATGGGCTATTAATGGTAATATGTATTTTTCTATTAACATTTTTTTAGTTACAAAATAAAATAATGAATTAAGAATAATAAAACATGAGGTGAGTAGGAGGAGAAACCAAAGTTGTTTCATCCTTGCTCCTCTATTCCCGTGACTTGAGGGAGGAAGAAGAAAAGAATTCTCTTACATCATGTTCGGTTGGTTGATGATTAGGAAGAGGTATGTTTGATGTTATTCCATGAAATTCATGCATCTTTTTAGTTGTTAGTTTGAATTCTACCTAGCCCATGGTTTAAATCTTTGCTATTTGATGGAGATGATACTCGGCCATGGATGTTGTCTTTCTTGGTTGGTGTTTGATGTTGTGTTGATGAGGTATGAAGATGATAGAGTTTGAGTGCTTAATAAAAAGGATTGGATGTGAGTGTGTGTGACAATTTGAAAAGGATGGGTCTTAGCAACTTCACGAAGTGTTCGGCCATGGTGCTAAAATGTTGTATTGTGTTTAAACTTAGAATTTTTAGTTATATGGTTAGTATAGGTATGGATAACCGAATATGAGAACATGAATAGATGAAGAGTTTTGTAATTATAAAAAAATGGGTTAATTGATATGTAGTAAATGTTAAGTGTTAAATGAAATGGAAATGATATCATATTGGAATATGTATACTCGACCACATGAATGAATACATAGATTGGTGTTGCATATATTCGGCTATAGGTAAGCATATTGATGATTCTATCTTGACTTAGATAATCGGCTAAAGGAGAATATTAGCTAAAATGTTGAATTTGATTCATGATTTCATATATATGACTCTAATGTCTAATATATATATGGGCTAAGTACCTTGAATTTCTCTTGATGTTCAAGATGATTAAATCAATTTATTTGTTAAATTAAGCTCAAGAGCAAAGGGGAACTAAATCCGATAAAGGAAAGGAAAAAGTAATTGAATAGCCGTTGAAGTCGTTCGACAACATCCGAGGTAAGTTTTCGAGTAATGGAACTTAGTTTATGATTTGATTAAGTCATGACATATAGCATAACAAATAAACGGAGATATAATGATTCTACTTGAATTATATATTGAGGTGATTAGTTTATACTTATGACGGGCAGCCGAATACGTATAGAGATCATGTTAATAAGCAAATCAAAATAATGCTCTTTGTATGTGGCTATTGAGCCGAAAATGGTAATGGTTGATAAGTGTCTTGTGTTTGAATTCTAGTATTGAAAATGAAATATAGATGTGTCATGATTTATTGATATATGTGCATGATTATTCGGATGATATCCGGGCTAAGTCCCAAAGGCATTTGTGCTAGTGACCATATTCGGGCTAAGTCCCGAAGGCATTTGTGCTAGTGACTATATCCGGGCGAAGTCCCGAAGGCATTTGTGCGAGTAGTTGATATACCCGGGCTAAGTCCCGAAGGCATTTGTGCTAGTGACTATATCCGGGCTAAGACCCGAAGGCATGTGTGGGAGTTGCTATATCCGGCTAAATCCCGAAGGTACTTGGGTTTGGAAGTGAGCGATCTTGCTGTAATAATTTCAAATAATACGCTCATAAAATCCAAACGATAAGGTATGTTTCGTATATGCATCGGAAAGATTGATTCCTTTTAAATAGTATTCGCTCAATTGATTGACGAACTTCCGGCCTCTAGTTAGGTTTGATTCCCTGTGTATGAATATAATGGTTGAAGCGTGAAGTAAGTATAATTTTGAGAACATGCATATATGCAATTATTCATTTAGTCATATGAACGCTATACTTTGGTCGTAAATAATTTCATTACTCAAACTTACTAAGCATTAAATGCTTATTCTGTTTCTTTAATTCTCTGTTTTATAGATTTTGTTCGTCAGCTATCGGACTCGAGATTGTCAAAGTCGAAGTTGTCCGCACTATCTAAGCCCTTTTGGTAGCTTTTTTTAGTTGAACTTCGATAGTGGCATGTATGGGACTGACCTTTGTTGTTAATTAAGTACCTTTTTGGTAATGTATATATATTCGGATGGCCATGCGAAAATGGCTTATATATTTTGAGCGTAGCATTATAATCATTTTGTGTATATATATATGGTTAATGAGAGGTGTGGAAATGCTTGGCAATGATTAGCCATTGGGATGGTTAATCACGATCATATTTGGTGCTATGTATGTCAAATGGCTAGTTGAATCATGGAAACTATGAAATAGGAGAGATTTACCTTAAAGTAGATGCTAACAGCAGCAGTGGTGTGAGTTTGAAAAATCACTAAAAATAGTATAAATGTAATTAAATAATGGATATATTATTTAGTCGAATCTTGATGAGTCTAGTTTCACATGGAAGAAACGAAACGACCATATGAGCCGAATTTTATGAGATGTTTAAGTTTTTGTGATATAGGGTCAGAGCGATTTCTGAATCCCCTGTTCTGACTTTGGAAATTCACCATAAATTAACCAGAGATAATTAGAAGTCATGCTTTATATGTACAGATTCGTTTCTGAGTCTAGTTTCATTAGAAATAAACGGCATAAGTATTAAAGCCCTATGCAGGGAGATATCTAAGTCGTATTTCATGAAGGTTAGAGTAGTCGAACCCTAAATCAGGGGATACTTTAACTAATAAAATGTACTAATTGGCCTGACCAAAAATTCTAGAAAACAATTTATAGATGGATATATGAGTCTAGTTTCAGGAAAAATTTACAGAATCAGTTTCTGAGTTTTGGAACTCGAGATATGATTTTTAAAGTGACTGTGATGCAGTTAGCTAGCTTGTCTGGAAATTTTAAAATGAACTGTGTAAGTAAATGAATTAAGTCCTTTAACACCTCGTGTTCGACTCCGGCAACGGTCTCGGGCTCGGGGCATTACATATGGACTAAATCGAACACATTTAGAATTTTTAGAACTTATCCAAATCTTTCAAAATTGTTAAAGTTACACACTCGTGTGACTAAGCTTTTGATACACACGAGCACCAGACACGCCTGTAAGATCCAACCGTGCCAAAAAGAGGTCCTATACTAACTTTTTCCCAAGGCCAACAGACACAGCCATGTGCCATGGCCGTGTGGTACTTAGCTAGATACTGACTTAAGCCTACAGCCATATGACATGCCCGTGTCCCCTGACCGTGTGGCACAATGCAGGCTTGGTTTAAGCCAATTTTGGCACCTCTTTTTAGGTTCAATTCTACAAGGAATAATATACAACAATCATACCAAAATTTTCAACCAATTCTATACTCAAAATGACCAAATCACTTAGAACATAGCATATTACAAACATACACCAGAACCATGCACAAACTTATCATTTGTTAGCCAACTCCCATTGCCTAACATATATACAATTCAAAACTTACATGCTTAGACATTCTAGCCTATACATGCCATACTTTAAAATTTACACTTTCAAAAGTACCAAAATGAGTTCGATAGTGTGGTGACGATCCTCGACTATCCCTGAGCCTTTAGTAGCTACGATAACTGTAAAACAGATAGAAGTCACACAGAGTAAGCTACAAGGAGCTTAGTAAGCCAAATACAATTGGTCTAACTACTAAATCTTATAAGTACAATTCAACCATAAAGATTCATAACTATTTCATAGAATAATTCATAAACTAAAGAATGTGCCTTTGTTTGCTTATATGGTGTAACACCCCGTACCCGAGACCGTCGCCGGAGTCGAACACGAGGTGTTAACGGGCTTAATTCATTACTTAAACAGCTCAAACAATTTATTTTTAAAATTTCCAGTCAAGCTGGCAATTTGCGTCACAGTCGCTTAAAAATTCATATCTCGAGTTTCAGAACTCGAAATCAAATTCCGTAAATTTTTCATGAAACTAAACTCATATATATATTTAATAATTTGTTTATAGAATTTTTGGTGTAGCCAATTAGTAAAGTTTATTAGTTAAATTCTCCCCTATTTCAGGGTTCGACTACTCTAACCCCTGTGTACTACAAATCAGATATCTCTCTGTACAGAGTTTCAATGACTATACCGTTTGTTTCTTATCAAACTAGACTCAATAAGGATTTCATACACGCAAGATAAAACTCCTAATTGTTTTTTTACAATTTATAGTTAATTTTTAAATTTAGAAAAGGGGATACAGAGATCACTATGACCCTATTTCACCAAAACTTAAATATCTCACAAAATGTAACTTATATACCTATTTTGTTCCATCCATATGAAAATAGACTCATCAAGATTCAATTTAATAACGTACTCATTGTTTAATTCCATTTCTACTATTTTTAGTGATTTTTTAAATTTACATCACTGCTGCTGTCAGATTCTGTTTTATGGAAAATTTTACTTTACTACATATTTTCATGGACTAAATAGCATTTTAAACATAAATAACATAAAATATGACTTAGATTGGCCATTCAAATGGCTAATCATTTACAAACACTTTTCTTTCCAAACCATAGCCATATCATAAGATCATTTACACAAAGTGAGTATTTTTCCATACATGCCACATTCAAAACACACAAGCCATTTTACCAATTTAGGCCTTCGGATAGTGTGGATGAATCTTCGACCTATCCCGATTCTCAAGCCGGCTTGTCAACAACTACAATGAATGAAAAGAAGGGGGTAAGCATAGATGCTTAGTAAGTTCACATGCAAATAGCAAGTAACATAATCATGAAATTCCACATAAAACATCATTTGCATAAACAACACCAAGATATTCATGTTTCATTTGCATTTAATATCTTTCTACGATTTCATCATACCAAGTTCTCAACCTGAGGATTTAAGCACATACCTGTCAAATTTTCTCATTCACCACACTTACCAATATGTCACCTTCGTTTTAGGCATTCTTCTCATTCACTTAAAATTCACCCGTTGAACACATCGGAATATAATTCGAATATGCAGATTTCATGAACGTAAGTGCCATACCCGCAACTAGACAAATTCAATAGCCTGCAGAACTTATGTAGCCAAGCTACCATGTAACCCGCCCATAAGTGAACTTGGACTCAACTCAACGAGCTCAGGCGTTCGCATCCATAAGTGAACTAGGACTCAACTCAACGAGTTCGGATGCCTAGTTACATCTCACGAACTCAAACTCAACTCAACGAATTCGAAACTCAAGTATCCTAGTGACATGTCACTTGTATTCTAATCTATTCCTAAGGTTCAAACGGGCTTTTTCCTCAATCTCACATCTTTGCCGTCTTCCACGGAATGTCGAAACCGATACTCAGTAGTAATTCATATTTATCAAGTAGTAAACATAATTTGCATATTACTCAACAATAACCACAAAGCATAATATTTCATGATAATAATCATCATATCATATAAATATCATTAAATTACTTAAAATGACAATTATGTTACCACATTTACACATGAACTTACCTTGATACAAAATATTAGCAATCGAGCCTATTCTTCGTAAACTTTATTTTTCCCTCGATCGCGACTTGAATCTCGTTTCTCTTGGTCTATAATGCCAAATTAATCTTATTTAATACATACATTCATCAAAACAGCATTTATTACGAACTTTGGTAAAATTAAATTTTTGCCCCTAAACTTTTGCATAATTACACTTTTTCCCCTAGGCTCGGGAATTAAACTTCATCCCTTATTCTTATGTTTTATGACATGATGATCATTTTTCCCTTCTATTGTAACATCAAATTCACACTCTAACATGTATTTATGACTATTAGGTATATTTACCAATTAAGCCCTTTTACTCGTTTTCACTTAAAACCGAGTAGCACAAGTTGTCTAACATAATTTAAAACCTCATATTCTATCATAAAACACCAAAATACACAAATTTCACCTATAGGTATTTTTCCAAATATGAACTCTAGGTTGAATTATTGCTAGCATAAGTTAATTCGAGCTACCGGGATTTCAAAAACATAAAAATCATTAAAAACAGGGCATGAAATCACTTACTATGAAGCTTGAAAGTTGAAGAAACCCTAGCTATGGGGAGAGGTAAAATTCGGCAGCAACAATATGGAGAAGATGATCATTTTGTGTTATTTTTCCCTTTTTTTCATTTAATATACAAATGACCAAAATGCCCTTACTACTAAACTTTCCAAACATTCCATCCATGTCCAATTTTTGTCTATAGACTTAGAAATTGGTCAAATTTCTATTTAAGACCTCCTCATTAATATTCCAAAGCAATTTCATACTAAAAACTCCTAGAATGCAAATTTTGCAAATTATTCGATTTAGTCCTTAATTTCAATTTAAGCACTTTAGGCATAGGATTTCATCACGAAATTTTCACACAATCATGCAATCATATCATAAAGATCAAAATAATTATAAAATAATTATTTCTATCTCGGATTTGTGGTCACGAAACCACTATTCCGATTAGGCCCTAATTCGGGATATTACAGTCGTGCCTCATTTCCAAATTCTATACATATTTCACAGAGACAGAGTCATTTATATTCAAAAATTTGATACAATACAAATGTACCTATATAGGTTATACATTTCATATAATCATTCTCATATTTCATACTCTATCATCAGACAGTTCTGATACGATACCGATACTCACAAACAAGTACAATGCCAACGTCCCTAACGTGGTCTTACATGTATTTCAATATCGATGCCTCTGTCTTAGACAGGGTCTTACACGAAATCAGATATGATGGTGATGTCCTTGACATGGTCTTATACATAAATATCAATCGAGGCCTGTGTCCCAGACATAGTCTTACACGATATCTCAGATAGATGTCAATGTTCCTTTAGAGGCATAGAGAGTTTTTCGGATACCAACATATTAACAGAATTTACTCAAAAGGTATTCATCAAGCTCTCAAGGCCATCCAATACAAATTAAAGTTTGTATATGCAGAATTTAATTAGTTTAACATGTAATTGTAATTGGACTTACCTTGTACGGATTTCGGATGGAACGAGTCGACTATTCAACTATTTTGGACTTCCCTCGATCTAAGTCTGATTTTCTTTGTTCTTGATCTAATACAATTCAAATTCAACCATTCAATAATTCATTTCACTCAAAATAATCCATGAACACATATTTAGCGCACTTTTCATTTTAGCCCTTACATTTTCACACTTTGACAATTTAATCCATTTTTAACAAAATTACAAATTTAATTCACAATTTAATTCACAATTTAATTCACAATTTAATAACATATTTAATTCAAAATTACGAATATCCATGGCTTCCATACCAGCTGAAATAACATATTTAATTCACAATTTAGTCCTTCAGAACCTCATTTTCACAAATTAGCCCAAATAGCTCTATTTCATCAAAATTCAAAGACAAAACTTATAAATCATCTACCAAGTCTTTATAATTCATCCAAAAACATCACAAAACTCATGATATCAACAATGGCATTTCATGAAATCTTTAACAAAAACAGAAATTCAGGCATGGGTTTTGAAGAACACAAAGCAACGATCACAGAAACGTAAAAATCATCAAAAACCGAACAAAATAGACTAACCTATTCACTCATGCAATGGCCGAATACCTTGAAGCTTCAATGGCTTCTGCTTTCTTCTAATTTTC
Organism: Gossypium hirsutum; assembly: GCF_007990345.1. Taxonomy (NCBI): domain Eukaryota; kingdom Viridiplantae; phylum Streptophyta; class Magnoliopsida; order Malvales; family Malvaceae; genus Gossypium; species Gossypium hirsutum. The sequence goes on from NC_053434.1 coordinate 45,358,899, forward strand.
AACAAAGATGAAGCATAATGGAAATATTTTATGCTTTGGTTTTATTATAATATACATTAATAAACCATTTACCTAACCACCCTTTAAAAATAAACATATTAACCATTATGCCAAACCATATATTCCACTATCATAAAGTTGGATTTATTTCATCATAAGGACCTTACCTTTAGTGAGCCAAAACAAATAGGCACTTTTAACAAACAACAGACAACTTTTACACTTTACGCGATTTAATCCTTTTTCATAATTAAGCACACAAACAGACAAATTAAATCACAGAAATTTCACAAACATAAATTCACATATCACAGACACAGAAAATAATATTAAAATATTTTTCAGACTCGGATTTGTGGTCTGAAACCACTATTCTAACTAGGGTCAAAACTAGACTGTTAGATTTTTAGTGAAAAAGGGTTGGACCTATCAGACAACAAAAAAGGGGGAACTTTAAGGAATAAACTGTACTTATTGGCTAGACTAAAAATTCTGAAATTTTTTTGGAAAGAATATATGTGAGTCTAGTTTGAGTGAAAATTAACAGATCTTAATTTGAAGTTTTGTAGCTCTAGATATAAATAATTTAGTAACTATGACTCGAGAAAATAGCTTGACTAGAACATAAGTAAAAATGCAAATGGGGTTGTATTACCTTGAGAAGCAAGTTGATAAATTATTTTCATACGGTCTTAGTAAGCTATAAAGCTTACCCTCTCCTTTCCATTTCTTTAGTGTTGTCAGGTTAGCTCGAGGTTGGAGATCACCGAAGGCAGCATCACACTATCAAGCTATCTCCTTTGGAGCATTGATACATATGTTAGTGTTTTCAAGTGAATGGCATGTATAGGGGCTCAGTTTTATGATATGAGTTATTGTGGTTAGCCAAATGTATTGGCCTATATTGAGTTGTTTGTATATGGCCATGAAGTGTGACTCATATTGATTATGGTTTGTGAACTTATCTATCTATGCTATGTTCTAATGCTTGTGATGTGATGATGTGATTATGCTTGTTGGCCATATATGGTTGGTGTTATGAATTATGTGCATGATGAATGCTTTATGACCAATTGAAATGGTCATGGCCATGAATTAAATGTGTAATATGGAAATAAGATGACAATAATGAAAATTTGGTAAAAATGATCATTAAATGACAAGGCTAATGAATAGGTATTGTTGTGTCTTGACTTGATATTATATGACTATGTGAAATGTGTGAACAATAACTTGTTAATGTTATGAATATATCTTAATAAAAAGTGTTTAATCACTAAAATGAAGCCATGAATTGTGGTTTTAATATGTATAAGGTTGTAAGGGTTTATGGGTAACATAAACGCTTGGAAAATAGCTTAAGTGTTGGCCACATGGGCTGACACGGCCTTAGCACACGGGCGTGTGGCTTCGCTGTGTGGTTTAGTCTAGTCGCTGACGTCATAGTTAGAGAATTACACGACCAGAGGACACGGGCGTGTGACTTTGTGTCATGGGAAATTTTCTAAGTTTTCTTGAAACTTCTCAAAGTTCTCGGTTTAGTCTCGAATCAATCCCAATGTATGTTTTGGGCTTCGTAAACCCAAATAAGGGATGACATGCATGTGTTTGAAAAGTTTTGAATTAAAAGAAAGTTTATGGCCCGGTTTTTGCATGTATGTGTATGTTTAAGTCCGGTAATGCCTCGTACCTTGTCCCAGTGTCGGACACGGGTAAGAGGTGTTACAGTTTTTGTAAACTCACCCTTCTGATTATCTGCGTAGGTAATCCTCAGACTTAAGTGGATCGGTACAGCGGGGGACTCAGAGGTGGCCACACAATTGCGATTATTTTTGCATTTGATTTTAATTATAAGTATTATTAGTTGGGGTATTTTTATTGTAATAAGGCATCTTTGGATTTTATTTTTAATTTGGGATTTTTATTTGTTTCGTTTTAATACTGCTACTAGTAGGAAAAGACGCGAGTTTTCAAAAAGGTAAATGTTTTTCAAAGATACCACAAATACACAACCTGTTTTAAGAGCTTTCGTAAGAAATAACGTTTTAAAAATTGACGACGTCTAAATATGATTAACTTTTTGTCAAACGACTCACATTTTGAAAATGAACGACATGCTTTAAAATCATCTTTAAGATCACACAAAGAGATTAAATAGAGAATGGGTTTTTCAACGATATCACACTTTACGAAAAACACTTCAATGTGACATCGCCAGATTCGGCCATAACGTTTAGGTCTGGTTTGGGGTGTTACAGAATCGTGTAATAGGACGCTCACAAAGAGCTGCAATAGTGCGCAACGCATGTAGAATCACTACTAATCAGGATGCTCATAGGAACTTTATAACAGGACACTCGAAAGGGCTTATAACAGGATTGCTCATCCGAGCTATATTCTTTCTGCAACATATGTAGGAACACATTCAATATGGAAAATCATGTATCCATCGAATTTCATTATTCAAACGGAACTTTAACATTTTTCGAACATTATAGATTATGTGATTATTTCATACATTTTTCACATTTATATAATTTATATAAACACATACCACACTCAATTCAAGCATAAAAATAAACACAAGCCATTTATTTCATTTATTTCATATTTTAGTCCCTTAAATTATTATTTTTGCAATTAAGTCCTTATTACTCAAAATCATCAAAAATCCAATACAAAATATGTTAATCTAAAACATATCTTTTATTTTTCATCATCAAACAAAAAAATCACAAGCTATTAACAATGGCACAACTCAAAATATTCATCAAAATCAAAATTTCAAGCATGGGTTTTGTAGTACTCGAAGCAACGATTTCAAAAACGTAAAAATTATCAAAAACCGAGCTGAACACTTACCTTAATCTAGCTTGAACAAGGCCGAACCCTACTTTGTTTTCTTTCTTTTTCTTTGTTTTAGTTTCGGTGCAAAGATGAAGGAAATAACATGAATGTGGCTTATTATTTTATGATATAATAACATATATTATTTTATTATTAATTTACCTAACTAACCTTAATGAAATAGTAATAAAATTATATAACCTATGTCCATTACCGTACAAGCCACATGTTAATGGAATAGTTACATTATAAATACTCCAACTTAGAAAATCACCAATTATTTGGCCCTCTTACTTTATACTATCAAATTTTCAATTTACGCAATTAAGTCCTATTATTTAGTCGGACACCCAAACAACAAAATTAAATTATGAAATTTTCATAGATATAAATTCACACAAAATAAACATAGAAATAATTTAAAAATATTTTTTTGACTCAGATTCATGGTCCCAAAACCACAGTTCTGTTTAGGGTCTAAATCGGGCTGTTACAGACTCCATGTCTTGCCATAGCACTTTCACAAGGGGAACACTCTTATTCCTCAATCGCTTAACTTCTCAAGCTAAAATCTCAATGGGTTCCTCACCATAAGACATGTCCGATCTAATCTCCACTTCAGTCGGAGAAATCACATGTGAAGGGTCAGAGCAGTATCGGCATAACATGGACACACAGAATACGTCGTGGATCTTTTCCAATACTACTGGTAAGGCTAACCGATAAGTTATCGGTCTTATTTTCTCAATCACCTCATAAGTTCCAGTAAAATACAGACTCAATTTAACCTTTTTACCAAATTGTGAACCTTTTTCCAAGAAAACACTCTAAAAAATACTTTGTCGTCGACCTAAAATTTGATTTCTTTTCGTTTCAAATCCGCATAGGATTTCTGTCTATCTAAAGTGGCCTTTAAACAATCACGAATCACCTTAACTTTTTTTCAGTCTCCTTGACTAAGTCGACCCCATGAATCCGACTCTCTTTAAGCTCAGTCTAATACAAAGGCTTCTGGTACTTACGCCCATACAAAGCTTCGTAAGGTGCCATTTTCAAACTCGATTGATAACTATTATTGTAAGCAAATTCGACCAGCGGTAGACACTTTTCCCAACTACCTTTGAACTCTAGGACACAACAACGCAACATATCCTCAAGGATCTGAATTACTCTCCGAGTGACTGTCGGTTTGCGGGTGAAAAGCTGTGCTAAAATTCAACTTTTTCCCCAAAGTTTCTTGCAACTTCTTCCAAAACCTTGACGTAAACCTCGGGTCCCTATCCGAAATGATTGACAAGGGCACTCCATAAAGCCTCACAATCTCAGAAATGTACAATTCAACTAGCTTATCAAGTGAGAAGTCTGTTCGCACTGGAATAAAGTGAGCCAACTTTGTCAGTCGATCAACCACAACCCATACGGTATTTTTCTTCCTCGGGGTTACCGATAACCAGTCACAAAATCCATAGTAATCTGATCCCACTTCCATTAGGAGACCATGATAGGCTGAAGTACACCCAAAGGTACTTGGTGCTCGGCTTTCACTTGTTGACACACTAAGCATTTTGATACAAACTCTGAAATGTCTTTTTCATACCTGGCCACCAATATGTTTTCTTCAAATCATTGTACATTTTTGTACTTTCGGGGTGTACCGACAACCAACCACTATGTGCCTCAATTAAAAATTTTTGAATCAACCCAGTATCCTTAGGAACACAAATCCTATCCCGGAACATAAGTCACCCTTTATAATCAATACGAAAATCTGATTTAATTCCCGAATCACACTGAATTATCTTGGCTTGCAATTCCCTGTCATTACCCTGAGCTTCAAAAATTTATTGTAGGAACATTGGTTTAACTCTCATCTCTGCCAAAACTGAGCCATCATTAGTCACAAACAATTGAGCATTCATAGCCCTCGAGGTGAACAGTGACTTCCTACTTAAAGCATCGGCGACTACATTCGCCTTCCTCGGGTGATAGTCGATTATCAACTCATAGTATTTTATCAACTCTAACCATATCCATTGTCATAAATTTAACTCCTTTTGAGTCATCAAATACTTGAGATGCTTATGGTCGGTGAACACTTGGCATTTCTCTCCATACAAATGGTGTCTCCAAATCTCTAACGCGAACACGATGCTGTTATCTCCAAATCGTGGGTCGGGTAATTTTTCTCGTGCGACTTAGGTTGTCTCGAGGCTTATGCTATCACTTTGCCTGCTTGCATGAGCATGCATCCCAATCCATTCAAAAGGCAACGCTATACACCATAAATTCTTTTCTCGATTCTGGTTGTACTAAAACTGGAGCTTCAGCCAACAAGATCTTTAGTTTCTCGAAACTCCGTTGGCACTTCTCTATCTATTCGAACTTGGCATCTTTTTGTAACAACCTTGTCAAAAGAGTAGCTATCATCAAGAATCCATTTACAAACCATCTGTAGTATCCAGCCAAACCCAAAAAGCTTCGAATCTCTGACACGCTCCTAGGTGGTTTCCACTCGACGATAGCTGAAATCTTACTCAAGTCAACTCTGGTCCCATCACCTGATACAACGTGTCCCAAGAATCCAACCTCTCAAAGCCAAAATTAACTTTTACTGAACTTGGAAAATAACCGATTATCTCTCAGAGTCTATAGGACGGTTCTCAAGTGTTCAGTATGCTCTACCTCATCTCTAGAATAGATAAGGATGTCATCGATAAATACAAAAAAAACTTATCCAAGTATAGCTGAAATACCCTATTCATTAAATCCATAAACACGACGGGAGCATTTGTCAAACCGAAAGGCATGATGAGGAACTCTTAGTGGCCATACCTCGTCTTGAAAATAGTTTTAGGCACATCTGACTCTTTAACTCGCAGTTGATAATAGTCGGATCTTAAGTCTATCTTAGAAAACCATGCCGCTCATTTTAATTGATCAAACAAGTAATCAATCCTCAACAAAGGATATTTGTTCTTGATATTCACTTTATTTAATTGCCGGTAATCTATGCACAACCTCATGGATCCATCTTTCTTTTTCACAAATAGCACTGGAGCACCCCACGGTGAAAAACTTGGCATCACAAAACCCTTATCGGTCATCTCTTGCAACTGTGACTTTAGTTCTCTCAATTCAGTCGGAGCCATTCGATACGGAGCGATCGAAATAGGCGCTATCCCTGGCATTAACTCTATACCAAATTCAACTTCTCTGATAGGAGGCAACCTGAACAATTCTTCTAGAAATGCATCCGCATATTCGTATACAACAGGTACTGACTCAACCTCTAACTCAGACTCCTTAGTATTCATTACAAAAGCCAAATAAGCTTCACAATCTTTTCTCAAACATATCTGGGAAGACGTTGAGGATATTACAATAGGCAAATTCTTTAGTTTATCTAATTCAACCCAAAGAGTTTTAAGATTTTTACATTTCAATATAATAACCTTTTGTCTACAATTTACTACAGCATCATGGAATGTCAACCAGCCATACCCAATATGACATCAAACTCATCTAATGGTAACAACATCCAATCGGTTGGAAAACAATGACCTCTAACTATCAAAGGACATTTATTGCATCAAATCGATTGGAAACACTGACCTCTAACTATCAAAGGACATTTCTTGCATACTTTATCAACTATCACATACTTACCTAATGGGTTGGCACCTTAATCATAAATTCTGTAGATGAACAGACATGTTCATGCTAGACACAATTTCATGCACACATACGAATGAGTAGAACCAGGGTCAATCAAATCAATATCAGTATTATTATAGAGGGAAATTGTATCGGTGATCACATTGGGAGAAGATGTATCTTCACATGCACGTATGGTATGGGTTTTAGCCGGAGTTTAGCTTTTGATCTTATTGTGGTGTCTTTCATTACATTCTTACTGCTAGCCCAATCTCGACATTCTTCTGAGGTCTTCCTTTAGAATTGGTGCCACTTGGCCTTGCATTTTGAAATTTTTCTTTCTCATTCCTCTCAGGGCAATCCTTGATAAAATGGTATTGAGAACCACATCGAAAACAAGATCCATTGTTCATTTTACACTTGCTGAAATGACTTCTACCACAATGCTGACACTCTGGTCAAGAAGATCTAATATTACCCACACTAGCCATCGATGTAGACCGAGACTTAAAACTCGGATCTTTCTTCTTACGATCTTGGTACGACTTCCCAATTGACACATGAGAACGAGAGTAAACGTCTCTGGATTTCTTAGACTGAGATGGAAATGACTTGCTTGAATGCCTCTTCCTTGTATCTCTAGTCTCAGCCTTGTTTTTCTTCTTTTCCTTGATCAATTCTTTGACTTTACAAGCTCGTTAATGAGCACCACAAACTCCTTCAATTCAAGGACACCCACTGACAATCTAATATCCTTATTAAGTCCATCTTTAAACCTTCGACACATCTTAGCCTAGGATAACACACACTCCCGAGCATACTTACTAATTCGAATGAACTCTCTTTCATAAGAAATTCTTTACGCTTTTGATGCATGAATCTCTCACTAATGTATTTCTTCCAGAATTCTTCTTGGAAGAATTCCTATGTGACCCGCTTGTGAGGTACCACAAAAACTAATGTCTTCCACCAATGGTATGCCAAGTCCCTCAACAAGGATATGGCACACTTCAAGCATTCTTTGGAAGTACAAGATAATTCATCGAATACCCTGATGGTATTCTCAAGCCAGAACTCTGCCTTTTTGAGATCATCATCTTATTAGCATCGAACTCCTCGGCTCCATGCTTTCAGATCTTGTCCACTAGGGGTCTATTCATTCTCACAAAATCCATACCCTAGGGTGCTACAGGGATAGGTTGAGGAATACGTGAGCGTGCCAGACGTTGAGTATTCGAGTTTGCTCGGGCGAACTTTATGTACCATTCATTCATCATGTGAAGAAAGGTTTTTTGAGCCCCTTCTTCTCCTCCCTGACTAACTATGGGAGGTTGATAATCGGATGGCACAGCCCCTTCAGCGGGGGCCGGTGGTTACTCTCAACATCATCTGCCATCGTTCGATCAAGATCCATTACTATATGAAAAACACAATTTAAATTCGTCAAGAGTCGTCACACTATCACGATATATGTATGGCATGTATAGCTAGACTCGAATACATGCTACGTTAGTTTGAGAATCGACTAAACCCTAGCTCTAATATCACTAAATGTAACACCCCAAGTCCGTGCCCTATGCCGAAATAGAATACAAGACATTACCCACCTAAACATGTGCATACAGACACTCCCAAGCCATAAAGACTTGTTCTAGTTTAAAACTTTTTCAAGCTTTATTTAAAATTCATAATGTGGACCTACAAGGCCCAAAACATCCATCAAAAACCATGCGGGACCGATTCAAATCCTTTAAGGAACTTTGAAAAAAACAATACTTTAAACTTGGGCACACAACCATGTGATAATTTCGACATGGTCGTTTTGTAGGCCCATGTAGCTCACACGGCCTGAGCATATAGAGACACGCTCGTATACCTTACCAATGTGGGTTTATTTTTCAATTTGAACCTACATCAGTTTTTACACGGCCTAGCACACACCCGTGTCCATGACCCGTGTCTCTTACACGGCCTGGACATGCCCATGTCTCAACCAGTGTCCAAAACCTAGACATTCTGTTTCTGACGTCAGCAACTCATAAGGTTCACTCGGCCATGGCACATGCCCGTGTACTAGGCCGTGCCCTTCAAACGGTTAAGACACACGGCCTTGTCTCTATCTGTGTATTTACTACCATGCATATTGACTTGTAAATTTAACGTGTAGGGAATACACGACTGTGCAACACGCCCATGAGGTTGCTCATGTGGGCAAAACAAGGCTATTCTCCAAGCCTTTATACCACCCTCACATATACCAAACTACAATATCATCTAACATGACCAATCCACATAGCGATATAAGATCTAATTAGCCATAATAGGCATTAGTTCAATCATGCAATTTACTCATCCATGAAAATATCATCATTAGTATATATCAATAATGAGTATGAGCAATTATCCAAGGCTTTATACAAATATCATCATTTCAAGCCAACACATTTGGCCAAAATAATAGTGACACAAAAGTATAGATCCCTATACATGCCATACTCAAAATAGAAAAAGACTAACTATACCAAAAGTTTCAAAGATAGCGTGATTGGCTTTCTCGACGTAGGACGATGGTCCACGAGCTACTTTGGTGGCACTATAAGAAAAGAAAGAAAGGAGGGTAAGCATGAAGCTTAGTAAGTACGTGTATGCAAATAAGGTGTAATTAGAAACACATTCATCAGACGATAATTTATCATACTTAAATGGTGTATATCGTTTTAATCTCACTATCTTACTCTTTACTTCATTTATGCATACGTACTACATCTCATCACATACTAAAGCCCTATTCATGAGTTTAGTATATGATAAACCGTAATTTATACATATTTCTATCCCATGCTTAGCACATTTTATGGAGGATTTTCCCTTAAAATTGGTGAATTCGATGCTCTTAATGCCTTAATTTCATGTTTTATACTTAGGTGAGCATAAGAGAGTGAAAGGAATGAGAAACGGGCCAAAATGGAGAAAATGGGCCAACGTACGAAATCAACATAGCCTGGACCTCCTCACACGGGCAGACCACACGGCTGTGTCAATATGGCAGAATCGAAGCACGACTCTCACGGGTGGACCACACGCCCATGCCTATTTAATAGGCTTGACCACGGCCTGAAGTAATCACACACGGACGTGTCCCTGCCAAGCCCAAGTTTAGTCCAATTCGGAAAAGGCCAAATTTGAGGATTATTAGGCATTCCAAAGCCTATAAATACACCCTAGAGGAGGAGGAAAAAGGGACACACAGGGAAGAAAGTAGATAACTACTTAAGGAAAGTCGATTGATCCATCTCAGAAGCCCGATTCATCATCAAGACTGAAGATCTCCCCTCAATTTCCCTTTAGGAGTTTTGGGTTTTTCTTTATGTTTTGTATTCATTATTCTTCTGTGATGTTTACCATTTTAGTTATGAACTAAAACCACTAAATACCTAAGGGGAATGAAACCTAAGATAGATCTTGTTATTATTATCTGAATTGTATGATAAATATTTGACTTGTTCTTAATTATGTGTTTTTAATTCTTGTTTTGATATTCCAGGATATTGACTCAAGTTAAGCTCTTATTCAGAGGAGGAATAGACCCTGTATAAGAGTACATTTGACATAATTAAGCGGAGTTGGTTAGTGCCTAGAGATAGGGTGACAAGATTTTGCCGAATTAGGGTGAAACCTAATAAGGGGATCCAAAGATTGAGTTAATGCAACCCTAGGGAGTTAATTAGAAAGAGATTTCAATTATTCAACCTAGGGTTAGATGTTGTTAGTCTCAAGAGAGATAATAATATAACTTAGGGATCTTTACGGATCAAGTCAAATGAATAAATCGTCCGATTCAGAGTCAAATAACAAGTGAAGTCTAGGTGGATTTTTCCTTAGGTATTGTCTCAACCAATCGAGTTTCCAAAAATAATTCCCCAATTCTATTTTCTGTGAATTCTTAGTTTAGTTAATTAGTTAGTTAAAACAAACCCCATTATTATTAGGCTAGATAATAAAGAGACAGTCATTACTAGTACTTTTAGTTCCTTTGGGCTCCACAATCCGGTCTTGCTAAAGGTATAATACTGTTCGATAGGTACACTTGCCTTCATCGTGATAATAGTTCGTTTCAAAAACAATTCATTATAAATATTTAAAACCTGTCACGAATATCACGTATCAATTTTTTGGCGTCATTGCCGGGGAACTAAGATATTAGGAACACTTTATTTTTATTACTTTAGCCATTTTACTTTTATTGCAATTTAAAATTTGATTTTCTTTTCGAATTCTTCTCGTAGATTTTTTATAGTTTATGACTAGAAAAACCCGTCAGGACCATTACCTTTTGACAGTGAAATCGATCGCACAGTTCGTAGAAACCAAAGAGAAAAAGGAAAAGCTTAAGATACACAGAGAACGAGCAAGAGGACTATATTCAAACCCCAACCGAGGAGATGGTTGAAAACCAAGAAAATCCACTACCTCCTGCAATTGCTATTAATCACAATCCTGCTCTGCGCACTATGTATGATTATGCTAAACCTAATTTAACAGGAACTGAGTTAAGTATAGTTAGACCTGCTATTGCTGCAAATAATTTTGAACTGAAACCTAACACAATTCAAATGATACAATAGTTTGTTCAGTTTGATGGTTTGCAGGACAAGGATCCCGACACTCACTTGGCAAATTTCCTAGAATTTTACGATACATTTAAAATCAATGGCTTTTCTGATGATGCCATATGTATTCGGTTGTTTCCCTTTTCATTAAGGAATAAGGCTAAACAGTGGTTGAACTCGTTACCACAAGGGTCAATCACTACTTGGGAACAAATGACTGAAAATTTTTTATTAAAATATTTTCCGCCAGCTAAAACAGCCAAGTTACGTAATGATATCTCTTCTTTTGTGCAGATGGATTTAGAAACACTCTATGATGCATGGGAGAGATACAAGGACCTTTTGAGAAGGTGCCCTCACCATGGGTTACTGCTTTGGCTACAGGTTCAAACGTTCAATAATGGCCTGAATCCTTCGACTCGGCAGATGATTGATGCAGCCGCTGGAGGAACTATAAATAATAAAACACCTAAGGTGGCTTACAAATTTATTGAGAAGATGCCACTGAGTAACTATCAATGGCAAGTTATGAGAACAAATTTGACAAAATTAGCCGGTGTTTTCAACCTTGACGCGGCTATTATGCTAACTAACCAAGCAGAACTCTTAAATAAAAAGATTGATGGTTTGTGTGGTTCTACTCAGGTACATCCAGTGATGAGGTGCGATTCCAATAGAGGAGGAGCATGCACAAAATATCAACCCTTCAACCCTAGCATCGAGGAGGAACAAGTCCAATATATGGGTAACAATAACTCTAGATCCCAAAATAACCCATATAGTAACACTTATAATGCAAGTTGGAGGAACCATCCCAATTTCTCGTGGGGCGGTCAAGAAAATCAAAGGCCAGAACATCCTCCGGGCTTTCAGCAACCACCTTACCAGCAAGAAAAAAAGCTGAACCTTAAGGAGATGCTAGCCAAATTCATCTCTGTGTCAGAAACTCATTTTCAGAATACTGAGATAGCACTCAAAAATCAACAAGTATAGATCCAAGGGCTCGAAACTCAGATTGGACAGCTTGCCAAGTTGATTTCTGAATGACCACAAGGTAGCTTGCCATGCAATATAGAATCTAACCCAAGGGAGCAGCTCAACGCGATTACTAGTCAAGATGAGGAAGGGTTAGTCACACTTAAACCAGAACTAAGGCATGAAACTGAGATAAGAAAAGGTAAAGGTGAGGTAGACCACAATGAGCAGAAATTGGTAAGTACAGAATACAAACCCCGTGTGCCATACCCTAATGCGGCAAGGAAAGACCGCTCAGATGAACAATTTGGTCAATTCCTTAAACTCATAAAAAATTACATATTAATTTACCATTTATTGAAGCTCTATCGCAGATGCCAAACGCAATGAAATTTTTAAAGGAGCTTTTAGCAAATAAGTGGAAGTTGGACGAGGCTTCACATGTGAAGCTAAACTCAGTTTGCTCAGCTATTCTACAGAATAAACTACCTAACAAATTGATAGATCTAGGGAGTTTTACAATTCATTTCTTAATTGGTTGTTTAGATGTTAATAATGCATTAGCTGATTAGGGAGCCAGTATTAACATCATGCCTTACAAAATGTTTAAACAACTAGGTCTTGGGAAACCCAAACAGACTAGGATGAGCATTCAATTAGCAAATAAAATGATAAGATTTCCTAGGGGTATTATTGAAGATGTGCTAGTTAAAATCGATAAATTTATATTTTCCGTTGACTTCGTTGTTCTAGACATAGAGAAAGATAGCAACACCCCTTTGATTTTAGGAAGGCCCTTTTCAGCAACTGCTAGAACGGTTATTGATGTTGGCACAGGTGAGCTTACACTTCATGTGGGAGACAAAACAATCACCCTTCAAGCTCGCAATTCCGGCAACACATCAAAAGTTGAATGTGATTGTCTAAACCATTCTGCTAAAATTGACAATATGGTGTAACCTACTTTGCAGGAAATAAGTTTGAAGGAAGTACATGAACCATTTTCAAGCAATAGTAGAGGACCTATTCATGAAGAACGAAGGCTACAAATCGAGGAGCTGGATGAACAGTGGACACATAAACCGAGAACACACGATAAACCAAAACTATGCCAGAACAATCTCAATACCTTTCCAAATCAACTTAAGGTTGGAGATAAAGTTTTATTAGATGCCGCAGATCCTCACAATATCACTGCCAAACTGAATGAAGAAATCCCTTTTACGGTACTTAGCATTTTCCCATTCGGTAAAGTCGAGGTAAATCATCCCAAGTTCGGCACTTTTAAGGGTATAAACTCCTCAAACCACCATGACCATTCAATGGAAAGGTAAGTCAAGCTTAGACTATAAATAAACGCTTCTCGAAAGGCAACCCGAGTACTAACAATATTACTTTCTTTAAATTTTAGTTTTTAAAATCTAACATACTAACCAAATCATTGAGCACAGGCTTCTCAGAACGACACGGCCAGGCACACGAGCGTGCTGTAGGCCGTGCACATACCACGGGATGCAAGACGGCCGTGCGATACGACCGTGTGAAAACAGGGAAAATTTTTTTCACCAACACGAAATGTGATAAGTAGCCACGGCCGTGGGCAAAACTGCCAAAACCGTGGTTAAACCTGTCAATGTAACACGGGTGTGCACATTCTTACACGGGCGTGGGAGAAGCGAACAGAGTTCGACACGGCCATGTACACCAATGCGCCTAATTTCAAAAAATACGAAACGTGCGGGCTGAGCTTAGAGCACACGGGCGTGCCACACGGCCGTGTGCCCCAATTTCTCTATAAACACCTATTATTTTATTTTATTTTGTTTTTATCTCTATATTTTGAAATTATTCTTTTTTTATTTCCTTTTAATACTATTTCATCCTGATTTTTTACAATTTCTATTCTTCGGCTATGTCATTACGAGTAATTATGCTTCAGTATACCTCTTAAAAGAATTCCCGATTTGCTCATAGTCAGAAATAGCTCCAAAGCTCACTATTACTCAGGAACTTGAAACTCCACTGGGAAAGGTTCTCCACGACTGCCATGTCCTTCTCAACCACGACCATAGCTACCACCAGATATAATATTCTTTTGGCATAGGACTTATGGACTAAGGAACCTCTACCACTGCCAGAGTATCCTCCTCCACCCTCACGTCGATTATTCTCCAAAACTCTAGTTCAAGGAAATTCATTCATCACTCAGGAAGTTTCAATTCTCTCCCTATCTTATACTTGTATTCTTTTCTGTATATCTATCTTTGTACATTGAGGGCAATGTACATCTTAAGTGTGGGGGGTATTCATTTTACTCTCAGAAAAATCCCTGAATGATTGCCTTGTTCTCTTGAAAAGCTCTCATATCATGTTTAGGATAAAATTTGATTAATTTATGACTTTTATTGATATATCTTGAATTAAAACATAGGCATTTATGCATTGATTGTTTAAACTTTAAGACATTAGGGAATCAAGAAAAATAAGTTGATTTTTGAAGAATTAAAAAACTTTTAGGTTGTTCCCCAAGTTTAGGTATTATTTTGAGTTGGAATTCACAAGTTTAAACATCAAAAAGCCATAATTTTTGTGAGATCTTAAGCCTCAAGAGCATCTATTAATTCTTTCATGCTCACTTTCATTATGAGTGCGTCAGTATTGAATTGTTATTCTATAACTTGCTTGATTATGCATGTCAAGACCACACCATTTGATTTGATATGTCAAAATGAGAAAGGCAGTTAGGTTTAACCACTCACTCCATAAAACCTTTACAATTAACCCTTAGTGAACCCCCTTGAGCCTAACAACCCATTCATTGATGTACCCTCAATATTAACCCATAACTCATTATTGTTGAAATCCCTTAAATTAATTTGATCCCTATTTTTGTCAAGATTTAAGTTGGAATAGTTGCTTAGCTATGTTTTATTCTATTTTTTAATTTGACTTGTTCCTAAATATATATATACATGTATACATTTTAGTAGTAGTGATCTTCTGACCTAAAGAATTAAATTCCATATTCTGAGAAAAAGCTCTGTTGTACGCAATTGATGACTAGCCATTTTTCTAGCTAGGCAATTTTTCAATTTAATCTCGATTCTAACCCTTTCTTTCAAACTTGTGACCACACCCTCTAACCAAAGCCACGTTACAACCCTCTAAGGACCTTTTGATTGATGTTTCATCTCAATTTATAATGGTGGAGATTTGATTTTCATGTAAGCCTATGGTAATGACTTTTCATTATTGACTATTGGGTGCTTCATTTATTGTCCTGAAACATCTCGAGTGATTGGAGTGAATCTTTAATGAGAAGGTGAAACTCTATAAGATTTTGAATCAAATGTAACTACTTAGACAAGGGGAGACACCTATGTTTTCATGATAAAATACTCAACTTGGAATGTTTCAAACTTTGATATTATTTCAGTTAAATTTTCAATGTATGATTACCTATGGATTATTTTGAGATATTATTGATAGAAATTAAAAGTTGAGAAGAATTTATTTTGATTATGAGTTGAGGATTTTGCTTGATGACAACCAGATGCTTAAGTGTGGGGGAATTTGATAAACTGTAATTTATACATATTTCTACCCAATGCTTAGCACATTTTAGGGATGATTTGTCCTTAAAATTGGTGAATTTGATGCTCCTAATGACTTAATTTCATTTTTTATACTTAGGCAAGCATAGGAGAGTGAAAGGAACGAGAAACGGGCCAAAAACGGAGAAAATGGGCCAACGTACGAAATCAACACGGCCTGGACCTCCTCACACGGGCAGACCACATGGCCGTGTCAATAAGGTAGAATCAAAGCATGACTCTCATGGGTGGACCACATGCCAATGCCTATTTAACAAGCTTGTCCACAGCTTGAAGTAATCGCACACACGCGTGTCACACGGACGTGTCCCTGCCAAGCCCAAGTTTAGTCCAACTCGGAAAAGGCCAATTTTGAGGGTTCTTAAGCATTCCAAAGCCTATAAATACACCTTATAGAAGGAGGAAAAAGGGACACACAGTGAAGGAAGTAGAAAACTACTCAAGGAAAGTCGATTGATCCATCTAAGAAGCCAGATTCATCATCAAGACTGAAGATCTCCCTCAATTTCCTTTCAGGAGTTTTGGGTTTTTCTTTATGTTTTGTATTCATTATTCTTCTGAGATGTTTACCTTTTTAGTTATGAACTAAAACCCCTAAATACCTAAGGGGAATGAATCATAAGACAAATCTTGTTATTATTATCTAAATTGTATGATAAATATTTGACTTGTTCTTAATTATGTGTTCTTAATTCTTTTTTTAATATTCAAGGATATTGACTCAAGTTAAGCTCTTATTCAGAGGAGGAGTAGACCCTGTTTAAGAGTACATTTTTCATAATTAAGCGGAGTTGGTTGCGCGCCTAGAGATAGGGTGACAAGATTTTGCCAGATTAGGGTGAAACCTAATAAGGGGATTCATAGATCGAGTTAATGCAATCTTAAGGAGTTAATGAGAAAGAGATTTCAATTATTCAACCTAGGGTTAGACGTTGTTAGTCTTGAGAGAGATAATAATATAACTTAGGGATTTCTACGGATCAAGTCAAATGAATAAATTGTTCTACTTAGAGTCAAATAACAAGTGAAGTCTAGGTGGACTTTTCCTTAGGTATTGTCTCAATCAATCGAGTTTTCTAAAAGTAATTCCCCAATTCTATTTTCTGTGAATTCTTAGTTTAGTTAATTGGTTAATTAAAACAAACCCCATTATTCTTAGGCTAGATAATAAAGAATAGTCATTACTAGTACTTCTAAATCCTTTGGGTTCAAAAATCCAGTCTTGATAAAGCTATATTACTGTTTGATAGGTACACTTGCCTTCATCGTGATAATAGTTAGTTTCAAGAGTGATTCATTATAAATATTTAAAACCTTTCACGAATATCACATATCAGTATACATACCTGTAATTACCCATAAAATAACTCAAGTCGTTCTATCTATTTACATACCTCATTGGAAGTATCACCAACTCATTCATCGAATTACCCATTGAACACTCGGAATACCAATGAATACACAGAAAGTTTACACCTAAGTGTTATACAAGTAGCCAGGGCTACACCATAGTTTGTAATACATGTATATTTGAGCTACTCACGGGCCTTTTTACCAAGTCAATACCTGGACCCCATAGCTCTATCATGTAATGCCCGCACATGGAGCTACTCACGGGTCTACACACAAAGTTAGTACCCGGACCGACATTACATATCTCACTTATCTCATGAACTCAAACTCAACTCATGAGTTCAGACCACTCAATTTCTCATTACTTACCTCTTGTATCCTATACTATTTTCGAGGTTCAGGATTTCGTATCTAACCTGATGTTGTCGCACTTGTTCATAAAGTAAGTTGTTCTTATATCACATTATTTATACTTCCATGGTATCAAGTAAGATTACAGTACATGATGAAAATAAAATATTTAAAAGTAAGCTACAATGACACATTATTTACATATGTACTTACCTCGGTACAAAATGATGAGTGTAACACCCCTTACTCATGTTCTAAGCTGGAACAAGGTACGGAATATTACAGATCACGAAAATATGAATTCACACATTTACCTGATCTTACATAATTAATTCCTCTAGTTTGAAAAAAAAATAGATAACATTAACAGATATACATAAATACAAGTAAATTATCAAATTTTGAAAAGTAATATTTTAAACCAAATTAATTATAACATATAACAAAATGATTCAGCCCTCTATACATGCCATAATTTCAAAATAGTGTTTACAAAATACCAAAAAGTATTGATAGTGTGGATGGGTCTCCGACGATCTCCAAATCTCGAGCTGGCTTAGTAATTCTATAAGACAAGAAAAAGAAAATAAGGTAAGCATATAGGTTAGTAAGTAAGTACGAAATTGATATACAATTTATCAAAGTAAAACAATCCTACTAGTATATAATCACATATTCAGGACATGCTATTTTCTGGAGTCCCGGTTTAAAAAAAGAATCATATCTCGAGACTACTCTGACCCCTATGCACTACGAAACAAATTTCTCCCTGTACAAAATTCCAATGACCATGTCGTTTATTTCCCTTAAAAATAGATTCAATAAGGAATCCATGCATATAAGGTATGACTCTTAATAATATTTGTAAAATTTATGGTGAATTTCTAAAGTCAAAACAGGGGATCTCGAATTCGTTCAAACCCTATTTCACAAGAATTCAAATATCACACAATATAGAATTATTTTGCTTTCCCTGTTTCTTTTATGTGAAAATAGACTCATTAAGCTTTATTTTCATATATCATTTGTATTTTTATTCAACTTCCACGATTTTTGCTACATTTTTAAAATCATGTAACTGCTGCTGTCCAACACTATTTTATTTCTAACATTCACTCTTGCATAATTCCACCTAGTCCTTTTTGTTATACCATAATTCACTCAATTATAAAGCACATAGCTCCTAACTTTTCATAAACATAAATTTTCACATATTCACCTTATAATAACTTTCACATATTACCACTTTATCGATTTTCCCCATTGAACTCAACGGAAAATAACAAATATACCATTGTTTACACATATTTCCCCCTTCCACACTTATAGCTGAAGATATCTGATACGCATAGTAGCCTGCACTTAATACTACACATGCGATCAACAATCCGGTACACGTAGTAGCCTGCACTTAGTACTACACACGTGACCTCATCATCTGATACACGTAGTAGCCTGCACTTAGTACTACACATGCGACTTAACAGTATGATACACGTAGTAGCCTACACTTAGTACTACATGTGTATTCACAATGGTTCATTCGTATTGTTCCTGTTCTGAAGGTTCAACCAGAAAATCTTTCCTTTTTCACTGTTAACACTTATTCATAATCTAATTAAATTTGCAAATTCCATCATTTAATCATTCTATGGATAGTCACCAATTCATATGATAACAACATAAAATAACATAAAAATATCGATAAATTATTCATGTACGAACTTACCTCGGTGCAAACTTTAGAAATGTTATAATTTAGTTTGAAAGCTTTTCTTTTCCCCGATCACGATCGATTCCACGTCTTTCTTGATCTATAACAACACATTTAGCTCATTTAACACTAATACTATTTATTTCAATCCAAAAATCACATTATGAAAAAATTACGTTTTTGCCCCCTAACTTTTACAAAATTACAATTTTTCCCATAGGTTCGGAAATTTAATTTCAGCCCTTATTCTTATGTTTTATGACATGCTGAACATTTTTCTCTTCTACGGAAGCATCAAATTCTCACTCTAACATGTACTTATGAACATTAGGTATTTTTATCGATTATGCTGTTTTGCTCGTTTTCACTTAAAACCGAGTAGAAAAAGTTGCCTAACATAATTTAAAATCTCATATTATATCATAAAACACTAAAATACACAAATTTCACCTATGGGTATATTTCCAAATATGAACCCTAGGTTGAATTATTATTAACATAAGCTAAATCGAGCTACCGCGATTTCAAAAACATAAAAATCATTAAACACGGGGCTTGAAATCACTTTGTAACACCCCGAATTTGGGCCTAGAAGTATTGAGCCTTGAGTGTGGGTCCGTAAGGAGGTTGTATAAAGGTATTTAATTGTGCAATGAAATGACACAATTAAATGTCTGCTTTAGTGGTATCAGAGCCAAGTTGCAACAACTTGGCTATGAAACGGCTCTAAAAATGGGAGTTTGTAAAGGAAAACTGAATAAAGGAATTTAGATTCAGTAATGGATTTTCACCAAAAAGATCATATTTGAAAAATGGTTTGATGTGACGCACCAGATTCGACCAAACGTCTAGGCCAAGTTTGGGGTGTTACATTTAATGGTATCAGAGCCTAGGTTATAAAATTTGACTGTGGTATGGGTGGCATAAAATTATTGTTATTTTCCTTTCTTTTTTCGAAATTGGGGTTTGAAAAGGGTTTTTCTAAAATTTTGTTTTGAAATTTATTAACGAAACTTGACTTGTTTCTAAAAATATGTTATTGGAAATTGCACATTATTCAGTCAAGCAGTCTACTCGAGAAAAAACACTAAATTATTTGTAAATTGAGTTAAAGGTTTCTAAATTAAGATCTGTTAATTTTCCTTGAAACTAGACTCATATATATTTTCACCATAAAAGATTCAGAATTTATGGATTAGCCAATAAATAAAGTGCAACATCCTGAATTTCGGGTTTTTCCGCGATTCTCGATATTTTGGTAAAGTTTTTAAAATTTGGTATTTGGTTGTGAAATTCATAATTTGAGTATGTAAACGGGCTTATGGAAGGCCCATGTGTTGGCCAAAACCTGGTAGAATTTTTGAATTTTGGACTTAAGAAGTTAGGGGCCTTGGATAGGTGGTATTATTAAAATTTGTAGGTTAAATGTATCACAGAAGAGCCTCTAGTAAAGTGGCTAAGTGACGCCACTAAGGAGCTAGAAAAGTGGCGTGTAAGTGGTTGGGGGAAGACCTGGGTTCGATTCCCTGTGATGGCAAAGGCAATGTTATTTTTATGCTTGTGCATGCTAGAGTTTAAAGCTGGATGGAACTCTGTGGGAGAGAGTTTGAATTAGTCAAATGCATCGATTAAGGAGGGATAAGGGGAGAGATTTTAGGGATTTGAAAGGGGGATAGGGTTAACCGATTTGAGGGGATTAGAGAGGGGATTTTGGAAGAGGGGTTTTAGTTAGGGATTTTCTGCACTTGGGTACTTGTTGTGCCGTTTTCTTCTTTGTAACCATAGGAGTAGTATTCTTTTTTCTTCTTTCTTCTTCCCTAGCCGAATCTACCACCCTTTCCTTTCATCTTTTCTTCATTTTCCTTCTTCCAAACCAGCCGACTACTCTCCTCCATTCATCTAGTGTTTCTTTCCCTTACCTCCACTTTTTTCGAAAAACCACAAAAACCGAACCTGTAAAGCTAGGTGTTGTCGAAATCATGTTGACCAGTAACCCTCTGTTTTCTTTCACTTTTTGGTGGCCAATCCGTTTATTTTTAAGCTTTACACGGATTCAAGAAGAGAGATTGTGGTAAGTATTCGTACTCTAAAGCGTTTTTAATAGTAACTATTGACAAAAGCTGAAACCCTTATAGTTTAGGGAGGTGGCCGAATGTGGGTATAGGCCTTATTGGGTTTCTTCTTTAATCTTTTTATGGTTTGTATAGTGGAGGAGCAGCAAGGCGTAGTGTCGACTTGGATTAGCTTGGATCATCGGAGTGACTAGATCTAGTCATCAACTTCGGCAAAGGTATGGATTCTAAGGCCATTATGGATGGTGGCCGAATGTGTAAGTATGGATAATAGATGGTTCTCATTTTGGTTTAATTATTATAAACTGATCTATAAGCAGTTGGTTATAGGAGAAATCATGTAGGAGATCTCGTCAAGGAATATCGCATATCAGGTGTGTAACGAACCTTCTTTTGTAGCTTAAATCGATAAATGCCGAAATACCAAAATTCTGGCATTTCGAGGACTTGTGAGCAACCGAACACTCATTGGTTAGTTAGATTCTCTAAGTTGACGATCAGGAACATTGAAAAAGGTAATACCACGACTTTTGGCATCACGGTAAGTTGGGCCTCGAGGGGCTGAAATCGGGCCCAATCGGCTTACGGGCCCATTTGGGTAAATTTTGGTAGGAAATGAAATCTGGTTAAATTGCGTGTTAAGATTGGTAATACCATTATGGAATATAGGCTGAACGGTCCTAGATAATGAAATCAGCTATGTAGGGCCCATTAGGGTTTTTTGGCCCAATAACTCGATTTCGTTGAAAATGGGCCAGAATCGCTGTTTAAACACATGAATTGTTAGTAACTGATAATGAACATGTAAAATCCCTAATATTTGGTAAAATTATGAAATTGCCATTATATTATGAAAATGACTGTTTTGCCCCTAGGTAAAAATGACCATTATACCCCTACGGTTTAATTATGAATTTGGTACATGGGTTTTGATATACATGATTGATATGATATGCACATGATATGTATAATATGCATATGATATGTATGATATGTACATGATATGTATGATATGCACATGATGTATTCATAATGCATTGGGTTGGGTTTATATGGATAGAGGAAGTGTAAAAAGGGTTATGCCCTAGTTTACCGAAAAGGGCTTCTGCCCCAGTTTATTAAAAGGGCTTTTGCCACGGTTTATCGAAAGGGATTTGCCCCAGTTATTAAAATAGGCTAGGCCTCTAGTTATATGATAAAGCAGCTATGCTACCAATGGAGAGTTTTGGTTGGGTGGGTTGAGTTATTCCCCACATGGAGAGCTTGGTTGGTAAGGGTGGAGAGTAGCGGATGGTGGGTCGAGTAGTCTCCCCAAATGGGCTTGCATTCTTTCATTGACATTACATGTGATAACGAAATGGGCCTATGGGCCATACCGTTTACAGTAAAGGCTTTGGCCCAGTGTTATGAAATATGAAAAGGCTTTGGCCTAGTGTTATGAAATATGAAATATGAAAAGGCTTTGGCCCAATATACGCTGAGTTTGAATTTGGGCTTAAGCCCAGCAGGTTGATATTGTTTTGGGCTCTTAAAAGGGCTTGTTGCACACTGAGTTTCCAAACTCACCCCCTTTCCTTACCCTTGCAGGTGAGCCTTCATTTGGGAACTTGGAGCCGGAGGGGATTCAGAGTGGCCACAGCGATCGCTTTTGGGCTTTGAAACGAGTGACTGGTTTTCTTTAATTATCTTATTTACTATTTATTTTTGGGTTGTAATAAGGCCATTCTAACTTTATTTTCTTTTCTTTTCTGGGATTATTTTATTTTTAATAACTTTAAACTGGTTGTTAATAATTCAAATGGGCTAGACTTAGAACGCATTTTCAAAACGATACTTGCTTCAAAATAACGCAACGATACAATTAATCGGTTTATCAAAAAATATCAACTTAAATGAATTGCAACTAATTTTTTTTTCAAAATTTAAACTCGTTATAACAAAGTGTGGCAATGGTTGTGGGAATGTCTAGGATTGGATCCAATCAAAGAGCTTGGTACTTAAGCAGCCTTCATGGCTCACCTCCTCTGTCACGGATTCCTACCTGGTGCCCAGCTTCCGTTCACTTTGTTAGCTTAACAAAAGTTAGTTTTTAAACACTAATCTATGTGGCACGTCAGATTCAGCCATAACGTCTAGGCCGGGTTTGGGGTGTTACATTTAGTGGTATCAGAGCCCGGTTGCAACAACTCGGTTGTGGATCGGGTCCCAAAAACTTTTCTAAAAAAATTAGACCAACAAGGGAATTTTTGGAAATGGTTTTGGGAAGATCTTCTCAAAAATATTTTACAAAGGTATACATGATAAAATGGTTTAAGTTTTTTGGTTTTTTTAAAAACGGGTCTAAAATCGAGAATTTCATAACAAAG
This sequence comes from Gossypium hirsutum, assembly GCF_007990345.1. Lineage (NCBI taxonomy): Eukaryota > Viridiplantae > Streptophyta > Magnoliopsida > Malvales > Malvaceae > Gossypium > Gossypium hirsutum. The sequence continues at coordinate 45,382,455 of NC_053434.1, forward strand.
ATTTTTTTTCAAATTTTTTTCTATTTTTTGTGATTAAATACATGGTTTGTGGTTTTTGGTTTAGAGAAAGAAGTGGCACACTGAATCCCCGGCACCAAGTCTGTAAGTATACTCTCTTTACATTATGTGATATTGATATGATGCTATAAATAGAACTGAGACCCTACTATGATACTTTAGATAGGGTAGAACTGTAAAACGGTAGGAGTGGGAACTGTAGCTAGGCTACGACGTTGCGAAAACAATCTTTGAACTGCTATATCTCCATAAGACATCTCGTAATAAACAATTGAACATTAAACTAATGTCATAAAATTTGTAACCAGATAGGTCGATATGAGTACAAGAGGAGCTCGTGGACGAGGCCGCAGACATGGTTGCAGAAGGGTGCAGGCTGAATCTTCATCCTCAGGGCATATGCTAGTTGAGGAGGCATTCGTGCCACAGGCAACTGAGATTGGGTCTTATGATCGGGCTGCGGGGGATGATGCTTTGTCCCAAGCAATGTTAAGGGTTTTAGAAATAGTTGCTGGAGCTAGCACTGGGACAGTAAATAGGGGATCCATCTCGGAGCGACTCCGGGCTAATGGAGCAAAATTTTTTAGGGGCGTATCTGGAGTAGCCCCAAATGTGGCTGAATATTGGCTGGAAGCAACAGAGCAGATTATGGATGATTTAGATTGCTCTGTGGAGCAAAAGCTGAAGGGGGATGTGTCGCTGCTACGAGACGAGGCATATCGTTGGTGGATCACCGTGAGGAAGAGTACCCCGATTGAACGAGTAACCTGGGAATTGTTCAAAACTACTTTTAAGGGGAGGTATGTTGGATCTAGTTATGTGGATGCCCGTCGAAAGGATTTTTGAATCTGATTCAGGGTAATAAGACTGTTGCAGAGTGTGAGGCATAATTCTTCAGGCTGAGTCGATACGCCAGTGGGATAGTCGCGACTGAATATGAGCGCAGTGTTCGATTTGAGGATGGTCTCCATGATGAGCTTAGGATATTGATAGCTCCACAAAGGGAGCGTGATTTTGCTGCATTGGTAGAGAAGGCTAAGATAGCTGAGGAGGTAAAATGGACTGAGCGGCAGAATCGTAAGAAGGATCGACCCAGATTTAAGAGGTATTTTAGACCCTCGAGTGTTACGAATAAGAATGTTAATAGAGCTAGAATGGAGGAACCGGTTCGAGCAGTTCCAGTGAATACTTTTAGACTGCAAGCTTGCAGGGACTGTGGTAGGGTGCATATGGGGGAGTGCTGGAAACAAACTGGAGCATGTTTTTGATGTGGGTCCAAGGAGCATAAGTTCAGAGAATGTCCTCGGAGAACAGCTCAGGAACTAGCTGGGGAGCAAAGGGATGTCCAACCACAGCGATGAGGACCACCACCACAAAGAGGTCGTGGGCAAGGTAGAGGTGGCAATGGAAATGGATGAGGACGTGGGGCACCTGGCAGGGGTGCTGGACATGCTAAAGCTCGAGTGCCGGCGTTGGTTTATCCTGCACGACGCCGTGAGGAGGGTGACGCTCCTGATGTTATAACCGGTACGTTCTTCATTCATAGCATGCCTTACACTTCTTTGATTGATGTGGGTTCCACTCACTCGTATGTTGCTTGTGATGTATCTGGGCCTTTGGGGGTGCTTCTCGAGGAGACGGTGAGTGGGGTATTGATGATAAGCCCTTTGGGACACTCGATTAAGGTAGATAAACTCTTTAGGGCGGTGCCTTTAGAGACACAAGATAAGATTTTTGAAGGAGATTTGATGGAGTTGCCATTTGGGGATTTTGATCTTATCTTGGGAATGGACTGGCTAGCTAAGCATAGGGTGACGTTGGATTGTGCTGCTAAGAGAATGGTACTAAGAATTACCGAAGATGAGGAGATAATGGTCATAGGGGAACGAATGAATTATTTGTCCAATGTTGTTTCGGCTTTAAGAGCCGAGAAGTTGATTCAGAAAGGTTGTGAGGCGTACTTGGTGTTTGTAAGTCAAGTTAAACCTGAAGAGATGACTGTGGAGTCAGTTAGGACCATTAAAGAGTTTCAAGATGTATTTCCGAAGGAACTTCCTTGATTACCTCCAAACAGAGAAGTTAAGTTCGGAATCGACTTGTTACCTAGAACAGCTCCTATGTCCATTGTGCCTTATAGGATGGCACCAAAGGAGTTGGTAGAATTGAAAGCTCATATTCAGGAACTGTTGGATAAAGGGTTTATAAGACCAAGTGTCTCTCCGTGGGGCGCACCAGTGTTGTTCGTAAAGAAGAAAGATGGGACAATGTGAATGTGTATTGACTATCGGCAGTTGAATAAACTAACGATCAAGAACAAGTATCCATTACCAAGAATCGACGATCTGTTCGACCAATTAAAAGGAGCCTCGGTATTTTCTAAGATCGACCTTCAGTCAGGATATCATCAGTTGAGAGTCAAAGAGGTGGATATTTATAAGACGGCATTCAGGACTCGATATGGTCATTATGAGTTTCTGGTTATGCCCTTTGGATTGACTAATACACCAGCAGCCTTCATGGATTTAATGAATTGGGTATTCCAGCCATACTTGGATCAGTTCGTAGTCATTTTTATCGATTATATCTTGGTGTATTCGGAAACGGAAGAGAATCATGATGACCATCTTCGTGTTGTGTTACAAGTGCTAAGGGAAAAGCAACTTTATGCGAAGTTTAGTAAGTGCGAGTTTTGGCTAAAGGAAGTCACTTTCTTGGGGCATGTTGTATCTGCTGAGGGGATCAAGGTGGACCGTCGAAAGATTGAGGCAATTCTAGAATGGAAGCCACCGAGGTCGGTAACAGAAATTCGAAGTTTTCTGGGGTTGGCAGGTTATTATCAGAGATTCGTGGAAGGATTTTCTGTGTTGGCCGCACCGTTAAAAAAACTTATAAGGAAGGGAGCACCTTTTGTTTGGACGAATAAGCAGCAAGAGGCTTTTAAGAAACTGAAGAAGGTTTTGACAGAAGCACCAGTGTTGATTCAACCAGAGTCTGGTAACGGTGTACAGCGACGCGTCACATATAGGTTTAGGCTGCGTGTTGATGCTAGAGGGTAAAGTGGTCGCTTATGCTTCACGACAGCTTAAGCCTCACGAGGTAAACTACCCTACACATGACCTGGAGTTGGCAGCGGTGATTTTTGCGCTTAAGATATGGAGGCATTACTTGTATGGGGAGAGATGCATTATCTATACGGATCATAAGAGTCTTAAGTACTTGCTGAATCAGAAGGAGCTGAATCTTAGACAACGAAGGTGGATAGAGTTGTTAAAGGACTATGACTGTTCGATTGAGTACCATCCAGGTAAGGCAAATGTCATGACTGATGCGTTAAGTCATAGGACTATGGCAGAGTTGAAGGCAATGTTTGCTCGTTTAAGTTTGTATGACGATGGAAGCTTATTGGCAGAGTTACAAGTGAAACCGACTTGAGTGGAGCAGATTAAGAAGCAGCAGTTGGAGGATGAGTCGTTGGTTTCTCGGTTTTAGCAAGTTGAAAAAGGGGGGAATCTCGACTTTGGGTTAAATAATGATGGAGTTCTTTGTTTTCGAGGAAGAATTTGTATGCCGAAGGACTCTGACTTAAGATTGATGATTTTGAAAGAGGCACATAATGGACCTTGTGCTATGCATCCAGGAGTGAGTAAGTTGTATCGAGACTTGCGAGAGCTATATTGGTGGCCTGGACTTAAGCGAGAAGTGACCGAATTTGTGGGGAAATGTTTGACGTGTCAACAAGTGAAGGCCGAGCATCAACTGCCTTCAGGATTGTTACAGCCGGTAAAGATACCACTTTGGAAGTGGGAAAAGGGTAACTATGGATTTTGTAAGTGGGTTGCCATTGACACCTTCCAAGAAGGATTTGGTTTGGGTAATTATGGATAGGCTCACTAAATCTGCCCATTTCATACCTGTCCGAACCGATTACCCACTCCAGAAGCTGGCCAAGTTGTATGTGGCGAAGATAGTGTGGTTGCATGGGGTGCCAGTATCGATAATTTCTGATCGAGACCCAAGGTTTACATCTCAGTTTCAGCAGAAGTTGCATGAGGCGTTGGGAACGCGATTGGATTTTAGTACGGCTTTTCACCCTCAATCAGATGGGCCGTCAGAGAGGGTCATTCAGATTCTAGAAGACATGTTAAGAGGTTATGTTATTGAATTTAGGGGCAGTTGGGAAGACTATTTGCCATTGGCGGAGTTCACGTATAACAACAGTTACCAAGCAAGTATTCAGATGGCTCCTTATGAGGCACTATATGGGCGAAGGTGTCGTTCGCCTACTTTTTGGGCAGAGTTGGGGGAAAGGCAAGTACTTGGGCCAAAGTTGGTAGTAGATACTGAAAACAAGATTAAGGTGATCAGGAATCGGTTAAAGGAGGCAGCGAATCGACAAAAGTCTTATGCCGATCTGAAGCGTAAGGATATTGAATATGCTATAGGGGATATGGTCTTTTTGAAAGTTTTGCCTTGGAAGAAGATATTGAGATTTGGTAAGAAGGGCAAATTGAGTCCACGATTCGTTGGGCCTTATCGAATTATTAAGCGGATAGGGCCGGTGGCTTATCAGCTAGAGTTACCTCCAGAGCTAGATCGTATTCACGACATTTTTCATGTGTCCATGCTAAGGCGATATCATTCTAACCCAACTCATATCGTGCCAGTTGCAGAAATCGAAGTACGGTCGGATTTGACCTTTGAAGAAGAACCTATGCAAATACTTGATCGCGACGTCAAGGTGCTGAGAAGGAAGTCAGTTCCATTAGTGAAGGTACTTTGGAGAAACCATGGCAAGGAAGAAGCTACTTGGGAAACCAAGGAAGCAATGCGTCAACAATACCCTCAACTATTTGGATCATGTAAATTTCAAGGCTAAAATTTCTTTAAGGAGGGTAGAGTTGTAACATCCTGATTTTCGAGTTTTTCCGCGATTCTCGATATTTTTGTAAAGTTTTTAAAATTTGGTATTTGGTTGTGAAATTCATAATTTGAGTATGTAAATGGGCTTATGGAAGGCCCATGTGTTGGCCAAAACCCGGTAGAATTTTTGAATTTTGGACTTAAGAAGTTAGGGGCCTTGGATAGGTGGTCTTATTAAAATTTGTGGGTAAAATGTATCAGAGAAGAGCCTCTAGTAAAGTGGCTAAGTGATGCCACTAAGGGGCTAGAAAAGTGGCGTGTAAGTGGTTGGGGGAAGACCTGGGTTCGATTCCCTGTGATGGCAAAGGTAATGTTATTTTTATGCTTGTACATGCTAGAGTTTAAAGCTGGATGGAACTCTGTGGGAGAGAGTTTGAATCAGTCAAATGCATGGATTAAGGAGGGATAAGGGAAGAGATTTTAGGGATTTGAAAGGGGGATAGGGTTAGACGATTTGAGGGGATTAGAGAGGGGATTTCGGCAGAGGGGTTTTAGTTAGGGATTTTCGGCACTTGGTACTTGTTGTGCCGTTTTCTTCTTTGTAACCATAGGAGTAGTCTTCTTTTTTCTTCTTTCTTCTTCCCTAGCCGAAGCTACCACCCTTCCTTTCATCTTTTCTTCATTTTCCTTCTTCTAAACCAGCCCACTACTCCCCTCCATTCATCTATTGTTTCTTTCCCTTACCTCCACTTTTGCCAAAAAACCGCAAAAGCCGAACCTGTGAAGCAAGGTGTTGTCGAAATCTTGTTGGCCAGTAACCCTCTGTTTTCTTTCACTTTTTGGTGGCCAATCTGTTTATTTTTAAGCTTCACACGGATTCAAGAAGAGAGATTGTGGAAAGTGTTCGTAATCTAAAGCGTTTTTAATAGTAACTATTGACAAAAGCCGAAACCCCTATAGTTTAGGGAGGTGGCCGAATGTGGGTATAGGCCTTATTGGGTTTCTTCTTTATTCTTTTTATGGTTTGTATAGTGGAGGAGCAGCAAGGCGTAGTGTCGACTTGGATTAGCTTGGATCATCGGAGTGACTAGATCTAGTCATCAACTTCGGCAAAGGTATGGATTCTAAGGCCATTATGGATGGTGGTCGAATGTGTAAATGTGGATAATAGATGGTTCTTGTTTTGGTTTAATTATTATAAACTGATCTATAAGCGGTTGGTTATAGGAGAAATCGTGTAGGAGATCTCGTCGAGGAATATCACCAATCAGGTGTGTAACGAACCTTCTTTCGTAGCTTAAATCGATAAATGCCAAAAAGCTAAAATGCCGAAATTCTGGCATTTCGAGGACTTGTGAGCAAGCGAACGCTCATTGGTTAGTTAGATTCTATAAGTTGATGATCGGGAACATTGGAAAAGGTAAGAGCACGACTTTTAGCATCACGGTAAGTTGGGCCTCAAGGGGTTGAAATCGGGCCCAATGGGCTTACGGGCCCATTTGGTTAAATTTTGGTAGGAAATAAAATCTGGTTAAATTGGACGTTAAGACTGGTAATACCATTATGGAATATAGGCTGAACGGGCCTAGATGACTAAATCTGCTATGTATGGCCCATTAGGTGGTTTTGGCCCAATAACTCGGTTTCGCTAAAAATGGGCCAAAATCACTGTTTAAACCCATGAATTGTTAGTAACTGATAATGAACATGGAAAATCCCTAATATTTGGTAAAATTATGAAATTGCCATTATATTATGAAAATGACTGTTTTGCCCCTAGGTAAAAATGACCATTATACCCGTAGGGTTTAATTATGAATTTGGTACATGGGTTTTGATATACATGATTGATATGATATGCACATGATGTATTCACAATGCATTGGGTTGGGTTTATATGGATGGAGGGAGTGCAAAAAGGGCTATGCTCCACTTTACCGAAAAGGGCTTTTGCCCCAGTTTATTAAAAGGGCTTTTTCCCAAGTTTATGGAAAGGGCTTTGCCCCAGTTATTAAAAGAGGGTAGGTCTCCAGTTATATGATAAAGTAGCTATGCTGCCAGTGGAGAGTTTTGGTTGGATGGGTTGAGTTATTCCCTACATGGAGAGCTTGGTTGGTTCGGGTGGAGAGTAGCGGATGGTGGGTCGAGTAGTCTCCCCAAATGGGCTTGTATTCTTTCATTGACATTACATGTGATAACGAAATGGACCTATGGGCCATACCGTTTACAGTAAAGGCTTCGGCCAAATGTTATGAAATATGAAAAGTCTTCGGCCCAGTGTTATGAAATATGAAATATGAAAAGGGTTTGGCCTAGTATACGCTGAGTTTGAATTTGGGCTTAGGCCCAGCAGGTTGATATTGTTTTGGGCTCTGAAAGGGGCTTGTTGCACACTGAGTTTCCAAACTCACCCCCTTTCCTTAACCTTGCAGGTGAGCCTTGATTTGGGGACTTGGAGTCGGAGGGGGTTCAGAGTGGCCACAGTGATCGCTTTTGGGCTTTGAAACAAGTGACTGGTTTTCTTTAATTATCTTATTTACTATTTATTTTTGGGTTGTCATAAGGCCATTCTAACTTTATTTTCTTTTCTTTGCTGGGATTATTTTATTTTTAATAACTCTAAACTGGTTGTTAATAATTCAAATGGGCTAGACTTAGAACGCGTTTTCAAAATGATACTTGCTTCAAAATAACTCAACGATACAATTAATCGATTTATCAAAAAATCGACTTAAATGAATTGCAACTCAATTTTTTTTTTCAAAATTTAAACTCGTTATAACGAAGTGTGGCAATGGTTGTGGGCATGTCTAGGATTGGATCCAATCGAAGAGCTTGGTACTTAACCAGCCTTCATGGCTCACCTCCTCTGTCACAGATTCCTACTTGGTGCCCAGCTTCCGTTCACTTTGTTAGCTTAACAAAAGTTAGTTTTTAAACACTAAAACGAATCATGGGTTTTTAGACTTCTATGTGGCACGTCAGATTCGGCCATAACGTCTAGGCCGGGTTTGGGGTGTTACATAAAGTTTATTCTTCAAAGTTACCCTTATTCTGCAGTTTGAAAGCTTCGACCTTTCTTTACTAAAAATTTATTATCTTATCATACGATATTCATATAATGTTCCCATTTTTTTTTAAAATAGACCCATTAAAGATTTTAAGCATATAAATTATAACCCATAACTATTATTGTAAAAGTTTTAATGATTTTCCCAATTCAGAACAGGGGATTCCAAAATCATTTTGACTCTGTCTCACAAAAATTCAAATATCTGATAATCTAAAATTCTTTTGCTTACACCATTTCCTTTATATAAAAATAGACCAATAAGATTTATTTTCATTTCTTATTCGACCACTAATTCAATTTTCACCATTTTTGGTGAATTTTCAAAGTCGAACTGCTGCAACTGTCTAAAACTGTCTTAGTGTAAAATAATGATAACAAAGTTAATAACACTTTTACAAATCATTTCAACCATCAAGGTATAAATACATATTTATACAACATAAGGATGGACCCAAAATCGGAAGATCATCACAAAATCATTCTCATAGGCATGACTTACTTATTTACTTCATTACAAAGATGTATCATAAACTGAAATCATTTCTCATGAGTTTTGCATACATTCCTGTACCAATCCTTACCATTTCAAACATACACGTAATGCCGTTGCATCTTCACTGTCTTGAACACTAGGTGTCTTACTTAATATCTCAAACACCAAGTGCCATTCTCAATGTTTCACACACTAAGTGCCACATATATATATATAGCCGAAGCTATCACAAAACGCACACAATGTGCCACATTTAGCCGAAGCTATTCCAAATCGCACACTAAGTGCCATTATTAGCCGATATGTCGTTAAACATAACAATAAAGACGTATATACAATTTATAAGATATCAAAGCATTAAAAGCATAACTTTAACCATGCTTATTACATATGAGCTTACCTCGATCGTTAAAACGACGGAATGGATCGATTAGTCCTATACTTTGTTTTCCCCCCGTTCTAGATCCAATTCACGATTATCTCAATCTAAATAATATCAAATTTTACTTATTTAATCAACATTTCATTCAATTTAACACAATTTACACATTTTGAAAAAATTACATTTTTACCCCTATTATTTCACATTTTTACAATGTAGTCCCTAGACTCGTAATACAAAATTCATTCAAATTTATCATAACCCAAGCCTAGCTGAATATTTATCATGCTTATAACAGCCCTCAATTTTCATTTATTCATACTTTTAACCACAAAATTTCATAATTTCACAAATTAGCCATAATTTGCATTTTTACTCAAAATCACTTTGTAAAATATGTAAAACTATCTTCTATCTTCCGTATTTCATCACCAATCATCAAAAAGCATGAATATTCATCAATTACATCTCACAAAATCATGAAAAAGTTTGAAATTAAAGGTACGTGCTAGCTAGTACTCAAAGTAACGATCACAAAAATGTAAGAATCATAAAAAACTGAGTCAAAACACTTACCAAATTAATGATGCAAGTGCCGAACCCCTAAGCACCAAAAATGGATTTCTTCTTTCTTAATATTCAACCAAATGCAAATAAAATGGACAAAATACTTTTTTTTATTTAATACATCATTTATTAACCATTTACCAAATACCATATTTAGCCTTAATACTAAAACATTAAAACACATAATGGTTGTCCATCATTGTCCACTCATGTCACTAATGGACTATTTACCATTCAAGGACACTATATTATAAAGCCAAGGCTATATAACTCCTTTAACTAATAGAATCCAACTTTTACATTTTACGCGATTTAGTCCTTTTTACTGAATTAAACATTTTAACGGTAAAATTTCTTTACAAAACTTTCACATAATTAATCTATCATGCCGTAGACCTTATTAAAATAATAAAATAAGTATTTTGACTTTGGATTGTGGTCCCAAAACCATTGTTCTGATTAATCCCAAAAACGGGTTGTTACAAGTCTCTCCCCCTTTAGGGATTTTCGTTCCCAAAAATCTTACCAGAAGAAGTTGCTTCCAAATCTTATGAAACACTGTCACTAATTTCTCAGGGCTACAAATCAATTTCAGCCTTGCATATCTTTTTCCCATAACCTTTAAACTTTAACACATAGCTCAGTTGATCTATCAAATAAGAACTCTGGATATACTGAAACAATCATGCAAATTTTTGGCCAAACAATCAACGACAATACAAATAACATCTCCTTTATTGGTGATAATGACAACCCCAATACAAAGTCTGTAACAACCCAAACCCGGCCCAGACATTATGGCTGAATCTGACGTGGCACATTGGAGTTGAAAACCCATATTCTGTTTTAGCGTTTTAAAAACCATATATTTTGTTGAGTTAACAAAGTGAATGGAAGCTGGGCACCAGGTATGTATCCGAGATAGAGGAGGTGAGCCATGAAGGCTACTTAAGTACCAAGCTCTTCGATTGGACCCAATCCTAGACATGCCTACAACCATTGCCAAACTTTGTTATATCGAGTTTAAATTTGTTTAAGTGGACGTCTTTGATAAATTGAATAATAGTGGTGTTGTGATATTTTGAAATCAAGTATCGTTTGGAAAACACGTTCAAAGTCTAGCCCATTTGTATAATTATCAACCAGTTTTAAAGTTATTAAAAATAAAATAATCCTGAAAAGAAATAAAAGAAAAGTTAAAATGGCCTTATTATAGCCCAAGAATAAATAATAATTAAAGGAAATTTAAAGAAAACCAATGCTTATTTAAAAGCCCAAAGGCGATCACCGTGGCCACTCTGAATCCCCTCCAGCTCCAAGTCCCCACATCAAGGCTCACCTGTAAGGTTAAGGAAAGGGGTGAGTTTGGAAACTCAGTGTGCAGCAAGCCCCTTTTAGAGCCCAAAACAATATCAGCCTGCTGGGCCTTAGCCCAAGTCCAATCTCAATATGTATATACTAGGCCGTAGCCTTTTCATATTTTATACTTCATAACACTGGGCCATAGGCCCATTTCAATATCACATGTATCGTCAATGAAAAAACAAATGAATGCAAGCTCATTTGGAGAGACTACTCGACCCACCATCCGCTACTCTCCACCTGTACCAACCAACACATCATGTGGGGAATAACTCAACCCACCCAACCATAACTCTCCACTGGCAGCATAGCTGCTTTATCATATAACTAGAGGCCTAGCCTCTTTTAATAACTGGGGCAAAAGCCCTTTCAATAACTGGGGCATAAGCCCTTTTGATAACTGGGGCATAAGCCCTTTTAATAACTGGGGCATAAGCCCTTTTAATAACTAGGGCATAAGCCCTTTTAATAACTGGGGCATAAGCCCTTTTGCACTTCCTCCATCCTTATAAAAACCTAACCCAATGCATTTATGAATACATCACGTGCATATCATACATATCATGTGCATATCATACATGTCATGTGCATATAATACATACCATGTTTATCAAAATCCCATGTATTAAATTCACATATAAACCCTAGGGGTATAATGGTCATTTTTACCTAGGGGCAAAACAGTCATTTTCATATTATAAGGGTAATCCTGTAATTTTACCAAAAATTAGGGTTTCCATGTTCATTAACGGTTACTAACAATTCATGGGTGCAAACAGTGATTCTGGCCCATTTTTAGCGAAATCGAGTTATTGGGCCTAAAAACCCCTAATGGGCCTTACTTAGCCAATTTCGTCATCTAGGCCCATTTAGCCTATATTCCATAATGGTTTTATCAGTCTCGATGTGTAATTTAACAGGTTCTCCATTTCTACCAATTTTTTTACAAATGGGCCCGAAAGCCCATTGGGCCCCACTTCAGCCCCTCGAGGCCCAACTTACTGTGAACGCCAAAAATCGCGCTCTTACCGTTTCCAATGTTCCCAATCATCATCTCAATGAATCTAACTAACTAATGAGCGTTCGCTTGCTCACAAGCCCTCGAAATGCTAGAATTTCGGCATTTTAGCTTTTCGGCATTTATCGCTTTAAGCTATGAAAAGGGTTCGTTACACACCTGTTTTGCGATATTCCTCGATGAGATCTCCTACACGACTCCTCCTATAATCAACCGTTAAATAGATCAGCTCGTAATAATTGAACCAAATCAAGAACCATCCAATATTAACACTTACACATTCGGACACCATCCATAATGGCCTTACACACCTTACCTTTGCCGAGATTTATAACGAGATCTAGCCACTCCGGTGATCCAAGCTAATCCAAATCGACACTATCCCTTGCTGCTCCTCCCCTATAGAAACCATAAAAATATTAAAAGAAGAACCCCATAAGGCCTATACCCATATTAAGCCACCTCCCTAAACTAGAGGGGTTTCGGCTTTTGGCCAATAGTTACTCTAGGAATCGTTTAGAGTTCGAGCACTTACCACAATCTTTCTCCTATTAAATTCGTTATGCCTAAAAGATAAGGGGATTGAACACCAATAATGAAAAGGAAAAGTGAGTTGCTGGTCAACAAAGATTCGGCACCCCCTTAACTTCACTGATTACGGCCTTGCGGTATTTCGGCAAAAGTAGGCTGGTTTGAAAGAAGGGGAAGGAAGAAAAGGTGAATGGAGAGATAGTAGATTCGACTGCAAAAAGAAAAAAAAAAAGAGAAAAGACTAACCTAAAGGGAGAAAACGGCACACAAGTACCCAAGTGCCGAAAATCCCTTCTCCAATCTCCCTTATTCGGCCAACTCTATCTCCATATCAAATCCCTAAAATCTCTCCCCTTATCCCTCCTTAATCCATGCACTTGACTAATTCAAACTCCTCCAACAAAATCCACCTGGGTTCCATCACTTACCCTTCCTGCTCATAAAAATAAATAACCTCATTTGCCAACACAGGGAATTGATCCCATGTCTTCCCTTAAGCTCCACATGCCACCTTTTTAGGAGCTTAGTGGCGTCACCCTTGCCACTTTACTACAGATCTTTTTGTGATACATTTCTCCCACAACTTTACATAAGGTCACCTAGCCAGAACCCCTAACTATTAAGTCCAGAATTTGAAAATTCTACCCAGTTTTGACCAACACATAGGCCTTCCATAAGCCCATTTACATACTCAAATTATGAATTTCCTAATCACATACCAAATTTTAGAAACTTACTTAAAATATCAAGAATCGCGAAAAATCTGAAAATCAGGATGTTACAAAGTCTATAGTGACTTTATCTCTTTATCACACCTGTACCATCACTGACTGTATTAGATTTGAATACACTTGATCTTTGGATTTAACCTGTTGATAAATCAACATCTGAACACAGAATCAGAAATATCAGGTTTCATACCCATACACCAAAACATTTACTTCATATAACTGTACTCTTTGTTACTCTTAGAAGAACAGATAAGCTATTACTGAGCCTCATTCAAAAACCTCTAAAATTCAGAATCGAAAGTTGTTTCACACTGTACACGTTTAGCTTGCAATTCGTTAACACATTTCTGAGTTTTTCAAACTCGCAAAGAAAACATCACTTTAGCTTTTTATTTAGCTAACAATAGACCATCATCAAATAAGATTAATCGAGTAACGATTCACACAAAAATAAGCAAAGATCTTTCTATTTGACATCTGTAACTATATCTACTTTCTCAGCGATTAATCGATAACTGCTTGGAGTGTAACAGTTTGGTTTGACCCTAGTCAAAATAGTGGTTTTAGGACCACAAATTCGAGTCTAAAAAATATTTTAATATTATTTTCTGTGTCTGTGATATGTGAATTTATATCTGTACAGTTTCTATGATTTAATTTGACTATTTCTATGTTTAATTATGAAAAAGGTTTAAATCAGGAAAGGTGTAAAATTTGAGTGCTAGATGATAAAGCACCTATTTGGCTTGGCTTTTAAAACGAAGGTCCTTGCATGTCAATTGTACCATTTTTTTAAATGGTGGACAATTATGGGCATTAGTGGATGGAAATTTATGTTTTAATAACAAGGGCAAAATAGGAAATTGATTAATATGTTAATATTAATCAAAAAAACAAAACAAAATGTGGCCATTTTGTTCATATTTCTCGACGGAAATTAGAAAAGAAGAAAGGGTTTTAAGCTTCATTTCATTCGGCCATGAATATCTATGATTAAGGTAGAATTTTCGTCCGTTTTTGATAATTTCTACGTTTCTGTGATAGTTTCTTCGTGTTCTTCAAAGCCCATGTCTGAATTTCTGTTTCTGTTAAAGATTTCATAAGATGCCATTGTTGATATCATGAGTTTTGTGATGATTTTGGATGAATTATGAAGGCTTGTTAGATGAGTTATATGTTTTGTTCTTGAATTTTTTTGATGAAATGAGCTATTTGGGCTAATTTGTGAAAATGTCATTTTGAATGACTAATTTGTGAATTTAACATGTTGTATGGGCTTATATAGAAGCCATCAAAATTTGGCTAGCCCTTCTTGCAAAGAAATTTTACATATTGATGATTTTGTGAAAAATGGACTAAATTGTCAAAGTGTGAAAATGTAAGGGCTAAAATGTAAAGTGCCCTAAATATGTGTATATGGATTAAATTGAATGAAATGGATGATTAAATGGTTGAATTTATATTGTATTAGATCAAGAACAAAGAAAATCAGACTTAGATCGAGGGAAGTCCAAAGTAGTCGAATAGTCGCCTCATTTTTGTCTGAAATCCGAACGAGGTAAGTCAAACTACACTTATGTGTTAAGTTGATTAAATTCTATGTTTATAAACTGTTATCTATATTGGACGGCCTTGAGAGCCTGATAAAAGAACATTGGTATTGTAACACCCCTATCCCGTAACCGTCGCCGGAATAGGTAAGGGGCATTACCGGACTTGTAACTCATGTCAGAACAGTAAAATTTTAAACTTTTTCTTGAAATAAAGATCATTCATTTAAATAAGTACTAAGCAGAGCCAGAGATAAAATTTAAACTTCACTAAGTAAACATTCAAAAGATGCCATTTTCGCATGGCTTATATACATTAACCAAAAATATTCTTCCGCCACTAGTCTATTCTATACATGCCATAAAATAGTTCTAAACATAACAGTAACAAGCAGTGGATAGTGATAATGTGACTAGTTGCTGACGATCCCCGAGCCTGTAGCTTCGCAATGAGATCTATAAAACAGAGGAAACAGAGTAAACGGAGTAAGCATTACAATGCTTAGTAAGTTTTAAGCAGTGTCAACAGATAACAATCAAATTATAACATAGTTGTTCGTATTTTTATTTCACTCTTCCTTCGGGCATACCATCCCTTTGCCGAATATGCACATCTCATCATATACAATAGGCAGATAAACTTTCACATAAAAGTGAGCTCATGTGACATAGATATATCGTATAATTTCACATAACCTCTCGCACTGATCCGATGTCACATAATCATAGGAATAGTCTCATAGATTGCTCTCGTATGCATCACATAACTACCTTATGATTTAGTGCAAATCAAGCTCACATATAAACTTGGAGTACATACCTGTTTAACCTTTCGCATTGAATATATTTATAAGCAATTCTTATTACGAAGTCTTATAGCTTTAACCTCTACTCGGATTATCGGTGAGACCTTTAGCTCAGACGAAATCTCCACATGAAGTTATCGGGTCTTACCCGGACAAAATCTCCACACGTAGTCATCGGGTCTTTAGAGCTCGGATATAGTACGAGCACGAAGCTTACGGACATTAATCAGTGATAATATTCTCGCATAAAGCCTGCGGGGTTTTAACCCGGATATAGTACTGACACAAATGCCCTTCGGGACTTATCACATTTATACACTTTCACATCCATCACGTTGGCCACTCAGCCCTGTCACATATATACACTTTCACATTCATCACATCGGCCATTAGGCCTTATCACATATATATACACTTTCACATTCATCACATTGGCCATTCGGCCTTATCACATATATACACTTTCACATTCATCACATCGTCCATTAGGCCTTATCACATATATATACACTTTCACATTCATCACATTGGCCATTCGGCCTTGTCACATATATACACTTTCACATTCATCACATCGGCCATTAGGCCTTATCACATATATATACACTTTCACATTCATCACATTGGCCATTCGGCCTTATCACATATATATACACTTTCACATTCATCACATCGGCTATTAGGCCTTATCACATATATATACACTTTCACATTCATCACATCGGCCATTAGGCCTTATCACATATATATACACTTTCACATTCATCACATTGGCCATTAGGCCTTATCACATATATATACACTTTCACATTCATCACATCGGCTATTAGGCCTTATCACATATATATACACTTTCACATTCATCACATCGGCCATTCGGCCTTATCACATATATATACACTTTCACATTCATCACATCGGCCATTAGGCCTTATCACATATATATACACTTTCACATTCATCACATGGGCCATTCGGCCTTACCACATATATACACTTTCACATTCATCACATCGGCCATTAGGCCTTATCACATATATATACACTTTCACATTCGTCACATTGGCTATTAGGCCTTATCACAAATATATACACTTTCCAATGAATAATTCAATTTTATGCCATACTATCATTTCATATTCGAATACGCATAAGCTTACAATATCACGATTTAGAATTCAAGTATGGGCTTAATCACTAGCTTATGAGCAACTAAAACAAGTTTTATCCATGTTTACAACAAAATCACATATTCACTACGAGCTGTTTTCCTGAGTAATGGTCACTAAATTATTTATAACCGGAGCTACAAAACTCCAAATCACTTGCCGTTAATTTCTCCTGAATATAGACTCGTATATCTTCTATCCATAAAATTTCCAGAATTTTTGGTTAGGCCAATCAATACCAGATTTTTCTTAAAGTTCCCCTGTTTCACTGTTTGACTAATCTGACCACTCTTCACTACGAATCAAATTTCTCATTTTACAGAATTCAAAATGTGTTGTATTTGATTTCATTTGAAATTAGACTCATTAAGGAGTCTAAGCATATAAATTTTATCTTATAACCATTTTTGTACAATTTATAATGATTTTATAAAAACAGAACAGGGGATTTCGGAGTCATTCTGACACAGTCCCGTACAACTTTAAATATCTCTTTATAGGCAATTTCTTTGCTTACACGGTCTCTTTTATAAGAAACTAGACTAACTAAGCTTTGATTACATATTTTATTCAGCCTATAATTCCACACCAACAATTTATAGTGATTTTCTAAAATCACGTTACTGCTGCTGTCCAAAGCAAATTATTACAATTTGCTCTTAAATTTCCAAGTCCAAACACTTATGAACTTATCATTTGAGTTTAAGAGATATCATGGCCACATCATATCTTATTAAATCAACTCATTATGTCCTATTATGATTGAATTTACTCAACATTTAATCACTTAAAACTTACCTCAGAAGTTGCCGAACGATTACGACGGCTCTTCGATCACTTTTTTCCTTTCCCTTATCCAACTTTGATCCTCTAGGCTCTTGAGCTAAATCAAACAAATTTACTTCTCAATCAAACACATACATACGGCAACCATATACATTTCAAAAACCAATTCATTCGTATCATTTGTCCATATATTAGCTTTTCGCATATTTGGTCATTAGAGCGACCTATTTAACTTTCAAGCATTTCTAATTTTAATTAAACAATGCCGAATGCCATTAGCTACTAATGCCACACACACACATGTGCATAAAATTCATCCATACATAACCTCTAGCTCATTCGGTCATTCATCTCTCAAACCTATCAAAGTTTCATGTCAAACTTCCCTGGCCGAATACACATATAAGCACATAATGCACATTTAGAATTTTTTTATTTACTTCATGATACATTCGGCCTTGGCAAAATTTCATTAGAAATCCCTATTAGCCACTTCATCAATCAATTATATCATCTACTTAATATTTCATAACTTATCATGCTAGCTGAATATTATTTATTCAAGTTCATCATCTTCATATTCGGCATTAGCATCAAATATAATAGCCCATTTCTCCCCACTTTGAATCTATGCATCCATTTAATCATAGTTTGTTCAAGCACTCATACAACAAGATTCATCCAATTTAACAAGAAATAAAAACTTTATTCCTCCATAGCTACAATGGCCAAAAGATCTAGAGATCTCAATACCGAAATTTCTAACATGGGTTGCCTAAAGAATTTGGTAGGGAGTTCAAATTTATCTAGCATTTCAAGTAACTTAACACATCCATATAGCTAACATGCTAGTAGTATCAAGGCATCAACTAAAATTTTGAAGCCTCTTAGCCGAATCCTAACTCTCCAACAACTCTAATTTCATCCATGAGATAAATAGAAGTAGGCTAACCCTCCAAAGGATGTGTAAACCTCCAAAAGCAACATTGAACATACCTTAATCTCAAGAACCACCTTGGCCGAACTTCCCCTCTTCTTCTTCCTTCAATTCACGGCAATGGAGGAGCAACCTAGCTCATTTTTTTTGTTTCTCCCCTACTAACCACTATTATTTTATTACCCATGTTCTTTATTTTATTAATTCTAACATAAAACACTAACATAAAATGTTTATAATACATTTTAACCCATAGCATGGCCGGCCACTAGTCAAATTTTGGGTACTTTGACATGCAAACCCACAACTTTAATAGTTTAACATTTTAATCACTTGGACATTTGCCTATCATATTTTTAAAGTTTCTCAAATATGCCCTTTTTAGCTAAATTTCACATCCAAATGACAAAATTAAAGCATGAAATTTTCACACATACTTATTCACAAATAATAAGCATAGAATATAACAATTAATAATTTTTGTAACTCGATTTTGTGGTCCCGAAACCACTTTCCGACTAGGGTCAAATTAGGGGTGTCACAAGTATTGATCTAAATTATCGTATAAGATCGTGTCTGGGACACTTGCATCGATTTGAAATTTACGTGTAAGACCATGTCTAGGACATCGGCATCGTATCTACTTTTGTATAAGACCCTGTCTAGGATAGAGGCATCGATACTGAATTACATGTAAGACCACGTCTGGGACGTCGGCATTGTACTTGTCTGTGAATATCTATTCTGGTTCTGGATTGTCTAATGATAAATTATGAGATATGAAATGTATAATTCCTACAGGTACGTTCGTATCGTACTTAATTTATGAATATGAAAGACTCTATTTCTGTGAAGTAGGTTCAGAAATCATGGAAATGAATATGTTATGCATACAATCAAATGAGCATGGCTAAGTTTATGTACAACTCTAAGAAATGGCTATGAATTCTTATTGTTGTTTTGAACTATATATATATGCTTTATGTAATTAAACCAATTGTGTTTGGCTTACTAAGCTCTTCGTAGCTTACTTTGTGTACTTACTGTCTGTTTTACAATTCTTGTAGCTACTGAAGCCTCGGGAATAATCGAGGATTTTCATCACACCATCAAACTCTTTTTGATACTTTCAAAAATGTACATAATTATGTATGGCATGTATAAGTTAGAATGAATTAGTTGATATGTATGTGCAAGTTATGCTATTTGAATTGGCTAGCAAATGATATTTTTGTGTATTGTTTTGGTGTATATCTTAATGTGCTATATTCTAATGTGTTTTAGTAATATTTGAGCAATGAATTGGTTAGAAATGTTGGAATACTTGTTGCATATTAATGTTTGTAGGATCGGCACAATTTGGGGTGGCAATTTGGCCTAAACCAAGCCTGCATTATGCCACATAGCCAGGGAATACGGGCGTGCCTTGTGGCCATGTGAGAAAGTTAGTAGCTAGCTAAATTTTACACGGTCATGGCACACGGCCGTGTCTGTTGGCCGTGTTAAAAAGTCAGTATAGGGCCTCTTTTTGGCACGGTCGGACCACATGGGCGTGTCTTGTGCCCGTGTGAGTCACACAGCCTAGTCACACGGGTGTGTGACTTTGACAGTTTTGAAAAGTTTGATTAAGTTCTGAAAATCTTGAATGGGTTCGGTTTAGTCGCAACCTTCCCTAAATGTATGTTTTAGGTCTTATAAACCATCTTAATGGATGAATTGTCGATGAATGCATATGTACTTATGTTATATGATATATGTGAATGTGTGTTGTTCGAAAATGCTCTGTTTGTCCGGTGACACCCCTTACCTATTCTGGCGACGGTTACGAGATAGGGGTGTTATATTTTATTGGTATCAGAGCTATGGTTTAGTCGGTTTTAAGACTGCCATAGTGTATATAAGTCTAGCTATACATGTCATATATTTGAATCTGTGATAGTGTGATGACTCCTGACTTTGAAATGTGCTTTTATATAGCAATGGATCCCAATAGAACTGTAGCTAACGATGTTGAAAGTAATGCGCCTGCTCCCACGCAAGGGACGGTGCAAGATGATTCCCGACCGGCTACGAGTAGCCGTGATAGCGAGGCTAAGCAAGCCTTCTATCAGATGATGAATGAATGGTTCACCCAATACATTAGAACCAACCCGACTGTTCAACAACCTCCACCCCCGGTTAATCCTTCTCAAATTCCTGTTATGCCCTCGGTGAGTCCAATTCAACTAAGTAGACCACCTGTTGATAAAATTAGAAAGTATGGGGTTGAAGAGTTTCGAGCTACAACGAATGATGATGCTGAAAGAGCCGAATTTTGGTTGGAAAAAATGATACGGGTATTTGATGAAATGTCTCTGAATCAAGAAGAATGTGTTAAATCTGCCGTTTCACTTCTGAGAGATACAACCTATCATTGGTGGAAAACTTTAATATTTGTGGTTCCGAGCAAACGGGTTACTTGGGATTTCTTCCAAGTTGAATTTCAGAAGAAATACATTAGTCAGAGATTTATTGATGAGAAACGTAAAGAGTTTCTTGAGCTTAAATAGGGTCGAATGTCTGTCACTGAATATGAACGGGAATTTGTGAGATTGAGCTAGTATGCTCGGGAATGTGTATCAAATGAAGCAATAATGTGCAAAAGATTTGAAGATGGACTAAACGAAGATATCCGTCTGCTAGTGGGGATTTTGGAGATTAAAGAAATGGTAGTGCTCGTTGAGCGAGCATGTAAAGCTGAAGAATTAAACAAAGAGAAAAGAAAACCTAATTCTGAAGCTAGAGATACTAAAAAGAGATCTTCGAGTAAATTATTTCAGTCTGGACTAAAGAAATTCTGAGATGATCAGAGCCGTTCAAATACTAATGTGGGACATTCGAATCGAGATTGAGCTAGGTTCGTATTCGAACACCAGAGCCCCTGTTATTTCTGTTGCAAGTGTTGGAAGTGTCCGATTTGAGAAACCTAAATGTAAACACTGTGGTAAAAGACATCCGGGAAAGTGTAGATTGAATGACCGAGCTTGTTTCCGATGTGGATCCCTGGATCATTTTATAAGAGATTGTTCTGAACCCACTGATCAAGAGAATGTACAGAATCTGAGATAGAGTTACATCTCAGCTACAGGTAGACCTTTTAGAAACACGAGAAATACAAGTGGTGATCAAAGAGCTACTAGGGATACTACTGTTAGATCTGAGGCCAGAGCACCTGCTAGGGCCTATGCTATCCGAGCTCGTGAGGAAGCCTCATCTCCAGACGTGATTACTGGTACTTTTACTCTTTATGATACTTCTGTGGTTGCATTCATAGACCCTGGATCAACGCATTCTTATATTTTTAAGAATTTAGTGCACAGTAAGATTTTGCCTGTAGAGTCTACTGAATTCATAATTTGAGTATCGAACCCCTTAGGCAAAGGTGTCTTGGTTGATAAAGTCTGCAAGAATTGCCCGTTAATTATTCGAGAATTTGTTTTCCTGCTGGTCTGATGCTTTTACCTTTCGACAAATTTGATATAATTCTAGGGATGGACTGGTTAACATTGCACGATGCTGTTGTGAACTGTAAAAGAAAAGTCATTGATTTAAGGTGTAAGAATGATGAGATAATTTGAATTGAGTCCAGTGACCTGAATGGACTACCAACTATGATATCTGCAATGAAAGCACAAAAATATGTAAAGAAAGGTTGTGAAGCCTACTTAGCTTATGTGTTTGACTCGAAAGTAAATGTTAAGAAAGTTGAATCAGTGCCTGTTGTTTGTGAATTCTCTGTGTGTTTCCTAAAGAGTTACCTAGTTTGCCTTCGATTCGAGAAATCGAGTTTGGCATTGAATTAGTACTTGGTACTACTCTAATTTTGATAGCTCCGTATAGAATGGCTCCGACCGAGTTAAAAGAATTAAAATCTCAGTTGCAAGAATTGACCATTCGAGGATTCGCTAGACCGAGTTTTTCACCATGGGGTGCTTCTGTTCTGTTTGTGAAAAAGAAAGATGGCACAATGAGAATGTGTATTAATTACCGACAACTTAATAAAGTGACTGTAAAGAACAAATACCCTCTACCTAGAATTGATGATTTATTCGATCAGTTGAAAGGTGCTACAGTGTTTTCAAAGATAGATCTGAGATCGAGTTATTATCAGTTGCGAGTAAAGGACTCTAACATTCCGAAAACTGCTTTCAGAACGAGGTACGGGCATTATGAATTTTTAGTTATGCCTTTTGGTTTAACGAA
This sequence comes from Gossypium hirsutum, assembly GCF_007990345.1. Taxonomy (NCBI): domain Eukaryota; kingdom Viridiplantae; phylum Streptophyta; class Magnoliopsida; order Malvales; family Malvaceae; genus Gossypium; species Gossypium hirsutum. Next base: position 45,404,980 of record NC_053434.1, read on the forward strand.
TGCACCTGCTGTATTTATGGATTTGATGAATAGAATTTTTAGGCTATATTTAGATCAATTTGTTGTAGTATTCATTAATGACATATTGATTTATTCACGTAATGAATCTGAGCATATTGAACATTTGAAAATGGTATTACAGATTTTGAGAGATAAACAGTTATATGCAAAGTTCAGTAAATGTGAATTCTGGTTGGGAGAAGTTGGTTTTCTGGGTCATATTGTATCAGCTTCTGGTATTCGAGTTGATCCGAGTAAGATTTTAGCTATTCTGGATTGGAAGCCTCCGAGAAACGTATCTAGGTCATATTATATGCAAAGATTTCTCGATGATTGCAACTTTGTTGACAAAATTACTTCAGAAAGATGTGAGGTTTGAATGGTCTGAACAATGTCAGAAAAGTTTCAACCGGTTAAAAGCTCTGTTAACTAAAGCTCTAATATTGGTACAACCTGAGTCAGGTAAAGAATTAGTTGTTTACAGTGATGCTTCGTTGAATGGACTCGGTTGTATTTTAATGCAAGAAGGAAAAGTTGTTGCTTATGCTTCGAGACAATTAAAGCCACATGAGAAGAACTATCCAACACACGACCTCGAGTTAGCTGCCATTGTATTTGCTTTGAAAATCTGGTGTCACTATCTGTTTGGTGAGAAATCTCACGTGTTTTCTAATCATAAAATTCTAAAGTATTTAATGACGCAAAAAGATTTGAATTTGCGATAGAGAATATGGTTAGAACTTGTAAACGATTACGAACTTGGGATTGATTATCATCCGGGCAAAGCTAATGTTATTGTTGATGCTTTGAGTAGGAAATCATTGTCTGCATTGTGTGTTATGGACGTTAATCTAGCACTGTCTAATGATACTTTAGTTTATGCCAAACTGAAAGCAAAACCTTTGTTTATACAATAGATCTGTGAAGCTCAGAAATCTGACAATGAATTGATAGCTAAACGAACTCTATGTGATTCTGAATTTCGTGTTGATGTTAGTGATTGTTTGAGATTGAGAAATAGACTTTGTGTTCCAAGAAATCCGGAGTTGATTAGGATGATTTTGAGTGAAGCTCACAACAGTAGATTTTCTGTACATCCGGGAAGCATGAAAATGCATAACGATTTGAAACAACTATATTGGTGGTTGGGAATGAAAAGATATGTTTCTGACTTTGTTTCGAGATGTTTAATCTGTCAGCAAGTTAAAGCTGAACATCAGGTGCCATCTGGATTATTACAACTGTTTATGATTCCAGAGTGGAAATGGGATTGAGTGACTATGGATTTTGTTTTGGGTTTGCCTGTCTCCGAAAAAGAGAGATGCAATTTGGGTTGTAGTTGATTGTTTGACGAAATCAGCTCATTTTATTCCGATTCAGTTTGATTATTCACTCGATAAGCTAGCTGAGTTGTATATTTTTGATATTGTGAAATTGCATGGTGTACTATTGTCAATAGTATCTGATAAAGACCCGAGATTTACATCACAATTCTGGAAGAAATTGCAAGATGCTCTGGATACTAAATTGCATTTCAGCACTGCTTTTCATCCTCAAACAGATGGTCAATCTAAGCGGATTATTCAGATACTCGAAGATATGTTGAGATGTTGCATTTTCTAGTTTGAAGGTACGTGGGAACAGTATCTACCTTTGATTGAATTCGCCTATAATAATAGCTTTCAATTGAGCATTAAAATGGCACCGTATGAAGCGTTATATGGTAGAAAGTGTAGAACTCTGTTATACTGGTCTGAGCTCAGTAAGAATAAGATTTACGATGTTGATCTGATAAAAGAAACAGAACAGAAAGTGAAAGTAATCCGAGATAGTCTAAAAGCTGCCTCTGATCGTCAGAAATCATATGCAGATTTGAAAAGAAAGGATATCGAATTTAAGGTCGGTGACAAAGTGTTTCTGAAGGTATCTCCGTGGAAGAAACTGTTCCGATTTGGTAAAAAGGGCAAGCTAAGTCTGAGGTTCATCGGACTGTATGAAATCATTGAGCGAGTTGGGCCAGTTGCTTATAGATTAAGGTTACCGTCTGAGTTAGAAAAGATTCACAATGTATTTCATGTTTCGATGCTTCGACGATATAGATCTGATCCTTCGCATGTAATTTCTTTGTCTGATATTGAAATCCATTCTGATATGACTTTTGAAGAAAAGTCGATTCAAATTTTGTCTCGTGAGATTAAAGAATTACGTAATAAGAGAATCTTGTTAGTTAAAGTAATATGGCATAAACATGGAGTAAAAGAGGCTACATGGGAGCCTGAAGATGCAATGAAACAGCAATATCCGAATTTGTTTAACGGTAAGATTTTTGGGGATGAAAATCCCTAAGGGGGGAGAATTGTACCAGTCCAGTTTTGACCCTAGTCAAAATAGTGGTTTCCAGACCACAAATCTGAGTCTGAAAAATATTTTAATATTATTTTCTGTGTCTGTGAGATGTGAATTTACTGTACAGTTTCTGTGATTTAATTTGTCTGTTTCTGTGCTTAATTGTGAAAAAGGATTAAATCGCGAAAAGTGTAAAACTTGAGTGCTAGATGATAAAGCACCTATTTGGCTTGGCTTTAAAAATAAAGGTCCTTTCATGTCAATTGTACCATTTGTTTAAATGGTGGACAATTATGGGCATTAGTGGATGGAAATTTATGTTTTAATAACAAGGGCAAAATGGGAAATTTTTTAATATGTTAATATTAATCAAAAAAAAATGTGGCCATTTTATTCATCTTTCCCTACCGAAATTAGAAAAGAAGAAATGGTTTTAGGCTTCATTTCATTCGGCCATGAATATCTATGATTGAGGTATGAATTTTCGTCCATTTTTTATAATTTCTACGTTTCTGTGATCGTTGCTTCGTGTTCTTCAAAGCCCATGTCTGAATTTATGTTTAAGTTAAAGATTTCATGAAATGCCATTGTTGATATCATGAGTTTTGTAATGTTTTTGGATGAATTACGAAGGCTTGTTAGATGAGTTATATGTTTTGTTCTTGAATTTTTTTGATGAAATGAGATATTTGGGCTAATTTGTGAAAATGAGTTTTGAAGGACTAATTTGTGAATTTAACATGTTGTATGGGCTTATATAGAAGCCATGAAAATTCGCCTAGCCCTTGTTGCAAAGAAATTTTACATATTGGTGATTTTGTGAAAAATGGACTAAATTGTCAAAGTGTGAAAATGTAAGGGCTAAAATGTAAAGTTCCCTAAATATGTGTATATGGATTAAATTGAATGAAATGAATGATTAAATGGTTGAATTTATATTGTGTTAGATCAAGAACAAAGAAAATCTGATTTAGATCGAGGGAAGTCCAAAGTAGTCGAATAGTCGACTCATTTTCGTCCGAAATCCGAACGAGGTAAGTCAAACTACACTTATGTGTTAAGTTGATTAAATTCTGTGTTTATAAATTGTTATCTGTATTGGATGGCCTTAAGATCCTGGTAAAAGAAAATTGGTATTGATCTAAATTATCGTATAAGATCGTGTCTGGGACACTGGCATCGATTTGAAATTTACGTGTAAGACCATGTCTGGGACATCGGCATCGTATCTGTTTTCATATAAGACCATGTCTGGGACAGAGGCATCGATACTGAATTACATGTAAGACCACGTCTGGGACGTCGGCATTGTACTTGTCTATGAATATCTATTCTGTTTCTGGATTGTCTAATGATAAAGTATGAGATATGAAATGTATAATTCCTACAAGGTACGTTCATATCGTACTTAATTTATGAATATGAAAGACTCTGTTTCTACGAAGTAGGTTCAGAAATCATGGAAATGAATATGTTATGCTTACAAGAAAATGTGCATGGTTAAGTTTATGTACAACTCTGAGAAATGGCTATGAATTCTTATTGTTGTTTTGAACTATATATATGTATATGCTTTGTGTAATTAAACCAATTGTGTTTGGCTTACTAAGCTCTTCGTAGCTTACTCTGTACGCTTACTACCTGTTTTATAGTTATCGTAGCTACTGAAGGCTCGGGAATAGTCGAGGATTATCATCACACCATTAAACTCTTTTTGGTACTTTAAAAAATGTACATAATTATGTATGGCATGTATAAGCTAGAATGAATTAGTTGATATGTATGTGCAAGTTATGCTATTTGAATTGGCTAGCAAATGATATATTTGTGTATTGTTTTGGTGTATGTCTTAAAATGCTATGTTCTAATGTGTTTTTGGTCATATTTGAGAAATGAATTGGTTGGAACCATTAAACTCTTTTTGGTACTTTAAAAAATGTACATAATTATGTATGGCATGTATAAGCTTTAATGAATTAGTTGATATGTATGTGCAAGTTATGCTATTTGAATTGGCTAGCAAATGATATATTTATGTATTGTTTTGTTGTATGTCTTAAAATGCTATGTTCTAATGTGTTGGTATACTTGTTGCATATTAATGTTTGTAGGATTGGAACCATTTGGGGTGGCAATTTGGCTTAAACCAAGCCTGCATTGTGCCACACAGCCAGGGAACACGGGCGTGCCTTGTGGCCATGTGAGAAAGTCAGCAGCTAGCTAAATTTTACACGGTCATGGCACATGGCCGTGTCTGTTGGCCATGTTAAAAAGTCAGTATAGGACCTCTTTTTGGCACGGTCAGACCACATAGGCGTGTCTTATGCCCGTGTGAGTCACACGGCCTAGACACATGGGCATGTGACTTTAACAGTTTTGAAAAGTTTGATTAAGTTCTGAAAATCTTGAATGGGTTCGGTTTAGTCCCAACCTTACCTAAATGTATGTTTTAGGTCTTGTAGACCATCTTAATGAATGAATTGTCGATGAATGCAAATATATTTATGTTATATGATATATGTGAATCTGTGTTGTTTGGAAATGCTCTGTCTGTCCGGTGACACCCCTTTCCTATTCCGGCGACAGTTACAAGATAGGGGTGTTACATGGAGTCTTTCAATATCTCAAATCATTGACACTGTTTTAATTCCAGATCTTTTTCGGTAACATTAGATACTTTAACCCATTAGGATTTAGGATCTTTTTCGGTAACATTAGATACTTTAACCCATTAGGATTTAGGAAGCATATGACATTTTCTGTTGAACACATGATATCGTCAAATTCACAACACAAACATAAAAGTGGCCATATTTAAAAGTTCTCTTTTATTGTGACTTTAACTGTTAGAAAGTACAAACTACTTGTTTACATTCTAGTATTAAAGCTTATTCAAATTTGTTCAATAGTACATCATTGAAATTCATAAATTCTTTACTCAATTCAAACTGAACTCAGAATTAGAGCTTCGGTTAGTAATTCTTTCCACTGTTTCCAACTTTATTCATATGCAATAAACCATTCAAACTTTCACAAATGTGATAACTTTACCAATCAGGACGCTTTAACTTGTAATAACATCATTCGGTTAGAATAGTCCAATATGCACATCTCTGTATCAAAATTTCTACAATATAATTTCTTCATTCAGACTATCCGTCTATATACTTGTGAATTCACACAATTCGTTACCATACCTGAGGATACTTTACATACATATAACTCAAATCACATTTCAACCGACCAGCTTGCTTTGACAAAACAACTGAGTTGTTTTCAACTATCAAATAATAACATATAAAAATACTCCTTTCTTCATGCTGACAAAACAACTCAAACACACAATCCTTCAAAATTTTCTTAATGTGCTAATCACAAATCTTTTCAACTATTTTAGCTTTAGGAAATAGATATCCTGATTGAATTCACTGACCTTAGTCAAACTCACTTGATAAGGGAAATCCACCATACAATTTAAGCTTGAGCTTCCATCATTTATATGTTTGCCAATGTCAATTCCTTACACGAAAATTAGAGAAATCTAGATACCAGAATTACCACATTCCTGTTATCAAATCTGGAAATACAATCATAATAGACATTTTTATCGCAAGTCTAAGAACACACTTAAAGGATAAACCATGATTTATAATTTACGAAGTAAGAGTGATAGGAAAAATCCAAAATACAAAGATCCAAGATACGATAACATACCAGACGTCCGAGGACATAACTCATAAGAAAATAATAATAAAGATCTGGATGATTTTCTTAGATAAACCAAAAGAAAACAATACTTATCTATTTTGGAATTTCATTATTTTCTGAATATACACATAAGACAAACATCATTCAGTAGAAATAGGAAAATAGCCTCACATAAATTTTTACCATCGTCCTTATTCCAACTTAATAGAACAGAATTCTGGAGAGAATAAAGAAATGCCGATCATAAAACAACCAGTCCAATAGTGCTTTTGTCTAATATCATAGTTAGCTAATATTCTCACATGATAAGAATTTCATCAGAAAGGGAACGATCATATAAACCCCTGGGGACAACTGAATATATGGAACACCTAGAAGAAGTCATCATAATTTATTCAATCATAACTGTTGTACACAGACATCTTTACAACTCAAACATCATTTCTCTGACTAATTTTGTTATCATGAACACCGTAGTATTCCAACCATTAACGAAAACCATTTTGAAAGAAATTTCAGTAAGCATATCTGTAGACTTCATACCCAATTGAGTCGAACAGCCTAGACTAATTTTCTTCTTTAACCATGACATTACAGTAATCTGTATAATCTTTAAAACAATCTAATATTTCTTCTAAAATTGAGTTCATTTGTTTTTCTATACTCTACTCTATTTGCATTACTAATTATCCCACCATTGAACTCTTTAATCTCATACTTGTGAACTTATTCAACATAATTCTCATAAATTTTTCGTCACAAAAGCAACATTGGTAAGGGCGAGTTGTAAAGCCTCTAACTTAACTCTCATAAATACACACATATGAGTGAACATTCATCGTCAATAGAACATCATCACAATCACATAGTTCACTCCATGAAAATTAACATACTGATTTATTTTACAAATGTTTCTATCATTCACAATTTCAAACAGTAAATTTACTTACTCAAGCCTAATATTAGTATCTAATTAAATTTCAACATTTAACTTCAATTTTACTTACCAGCATTTGTCAAATTAGAGAGTTTCTTACGGGTCTGAGCACGACGTTTACTTGATGCCATAGTCCAACTATGGTCTTACACGAAGTCTCACATCGATGCCATTTCCCAGACATGGTCTTATACGAAATCACATATCGATGCCGCATCCCAGACACAGTCTTACACGAAATCTCATACCAAAGTCATACCCCAGATATAGTCTTACACATAATCCCATATCGATGCCGATGCCATATCCCAGATATGGTTTTACACGGGATCTCATATCGATGCCATGTCCCAGACATGGTCAATTCCATAGCCTAGCTATGATCTTACACGCTATTACGATGTCATAGCCCAGCTATGGTCTTACACGTACTCACATGTATTGCCATGGTTCAACCATGGTCTTATCCATCAATTCATCATCGAACGATCGTACTTATTTCCTGTGTTCTACTCAATTTGATTTTTCAACTCAATTTCACATTATCATATTATTTATGATTTCATATCAAAACCATAAAACATAACATTATAATACCTTTAATTTAGCAATTTAAACATAAGATTCAACCATGTGAACATACTGATTATACATTATTCAATAAGTGAACATAAATACACAGTCCTTCAACTTGAGTAAATTAGCTTATCATATTCATTTAATCAGATAGGTTGGGCACATAACATCATACAAATACAAACACACATGGATAAACTTATCATAGCATAAACTTTCATTTCATTCCATGTTTCCACATTTCTCAACTTATAGTTATCTCGTTTCGTATATTAACACATACATATCATGAACTTCTTTTCATACCTTTCCAAATTTCAACACATCATAGGCACATTTCAATCATCTTAATATCATTTTCAGTATTATCGAAAAATAGCTTGGTTTGAAGTCATCTCTGTCTTAACAAAACAATTTCGTTAGAGCCTGGAGATATCACACTATCTCGAGTAGTAATATGGCATGTATAGCTAGAGTCACATATGCTAGGTTAGTCCAAGAATCAACTAAACCATTGTTTTGGTACCACTAAATATAACAGCCTTTACCCGTGTCTGAGGCCGGCACAAGATACGAGGCATTACCAGACTTAAACATACATAATCACATAAAATCGGGTCATAAAATTTCATTCAAATAAAAAATATTCATATACATGTATAACGTCCCTTAAACGGGCTTACGAGGCCCTAAACACGTTTCGGAGATGATTTAAGACTAAACTGAAAACTTTGAAAACTTTTGGGAAAACTTAGAAAATTTCATCATGAAACAGGGTTATACGCCCGTGCGGGTAGGCCGTGTGGTCACACACGCCCGTGTGGCTCAGGACACGCCCGTGTCCTCATCCCGTGTAACTCTCTGTTTATGACATCATCAACAAAATAGATTCACACGGCCAAGTCACATGCCCAGGTGCTAGGCCGTGCCCTCCACACGGTCGTGTCTCTGCCCGTGTGGCCAAGAAAGTGGCTATTTACCAAGCCATTTGGCTCCCTCATTTGAACATACTTAAACATAACTTAAATGGCACTTTTCATGCATAACTGAGCATTTATACATCATCAAACAAGTCATGATCATGGCATTTTCATATCAATTTATTCATGCATAAGGTACCATACTTTGCCTAGTTTAAACTTATCAAACTTTCATGCCATGACAATCATTAACCCATTCTCTTATTTCATACTTATGCCAATTATATCATCAACCAATTATCAAGCACCTAAACCATAACCACACACCCATCCATATTAAACAACATTATCACACCACATGACCTTTGGCACATGCAAGTACATATAATTAGGCATTACAACCCAAATAGTCAATATAAGCCACATCTCATGGCTATATATACAAAAATGAATCAATATATCATCATAAGCCAATAAATTTGGCCAAATCAAATGACACATACAGAATTGACTAAGCCCCTATACATGCCATAAACTCAAGTGCTTGAATACTTATACCCTAAATGGTAACTTGATGGTGTGATTGAATCTCCGGCGATTTTCGACCAGAGCTAGCTAAATAAACCTATAAGAGATGGGAAAGGAAGGGGAGAAAGCTATATAGCTTAGTAAGTCCGTATGAAAATAATAAACAACTTATTAACATGCTTTTCCCAAATTCTAACAACATGTTTTCAAGGTAGCACAATCATAATTGTACATAATTCAGTCAAGTTGTCTACTCAAGAAATAGTCACTAAATTATTTATAACTTGAGTTAAAGGTTTCTAAATTAAAATATGTTAATTTTCCTTGAAACCAGACTCATATATATTTTCACCATAAAATTTTCAGAATTTATGGATTAGCCAATAAAATACAGTTTATTCTTCAAAGTTGCCCCTATTCTGCTGTTTGATAGATTCAACCTTTCTTTACTAAAAATTAATTATCTCCTCATACGAGATTCAGATGATGTTCTCGTTTGTTTCTTTTGAAAATAGACTCATTAAGGATTTTAAGCATATAAAATATAACCCACAATTATTATTGGACAATTCTTAATGGTTTTCCCAATTCAGAATAGGCGATTCTAAAATCATTCTGACTCTGTCTCACAAAAATTCAAATATCTCATAATATAAAATTCTTTTGCTTATACCGTTTCCTTTATATGAAAATAGACTCAATAAGATTTATTTTCATGTCTTATCTAACTACTAATTAATTTTCCACCATTTTTGGTGAATTTTCAATGTCAGACTGCTGCAACTGTCCAAAACTGTTTTAGTGTAAAATAATGATAACAAAGTGAACAATATCTTTACAAATCATTTCAACCATCATGGTCTAAATACATATTTATACAACATAAGCATGGACCCAAAATCAGATGATCATCACAAATTCATTCTCATTGGCATGACTTACTTATTTACTTCGTTACAAAGATGCATCATAAACAGAAGTCATTTCTCATGAGTTTTGCATACATACCTGTACCGATCCTTAATATTTCATACATACACGTAATGCTGTTGCATCTTCGCTATCTTTCACACTAAGTGGCTTACTTAATATCTCGTACACCAAGTGCCATTCTCAATATTTCACACACTAAGTGCCACATATATATATGTAGCCGATGCTATCACAAATTGCACACCAAGTGCCATATTTAGCCGAAGCTATTTCAAACTGCACACTAAGTGCCATTCTTAGCCGATATGTCATTAAACATAACAAGAATCACGTATATACAATTTACACGATATCAAATCATTAAAATCATAAATTTAACAATGCTTATTACATATGAACTTACCTCGATCATTAAAACGACTGAACGGATCGATTAGTCTGATACTTTGTTTTCCCCCATTCTAGATCCAATTCTTAATTATGTCAATCTAAATAACATCAAATTTTACTTATTTAATCAACATTTCATTCAATTTAACACAATTTACATATTTTTGGAAAAAAATTACATTTTTACCCTTATTATTTCACATTTTTGCAATTTAGCCCCTAGACTCATAAAACAAAATTCATTCAAATTTATCACAACCCAAGCCTAGCCAAATATTTATCATGCTTATATCAGCCATCAATTTTTATTTATTCATACTTTTAACCACTAAATTTCATAATTTCACAAATTAGCTATAATTTGCATTTTTACTCAAAATCACTTTGTAAAATATGTAAAACTATCTTCTAACTTCCATATTTCATCATCAATCATCAAAAAGCATGAATATTCATCAATTAAATCTCACAAAATCATGAAAAATTTTGAAATTAAAGGTACGAGCTAGCTAGAACTCAAAGTAACGATCACAAAAACGTAAGAATCATCAAAAACCGAGTTAAAACACTTACCAAATTAATGATGCAAGTGCTGAAACCTTAAGCACCAAAAATGGCTTTCTTCTTTCTCAATATTCAGCCAAACACAAATAAAATGGACAAAATCCTTTTTTTTTATTTAATACATCATTTATTAACCATTACCAAATACCATATTTAACCTTAATATTAAAACATTAAAAACACATAATGGTTGTCCATCAGTGTTCACTCACGTTATATAATGGACTGTTTACCATTCAAGGCCACTATATTATAAAGCCAAGGCTATATAACTCCTTTAACTAATAGAATGCAACTTTTACATTTTATGCGATTTAGTCCTTTTTGCCGAATTAAGCATTTAAACGGTAAAATTTCTCTACGAAACTTTCACATAATTAATCTATCATGCTGTAGAACTTATTAAAATAATAAAATAGGCATTTTGACTTTGGATTGTGGTCCCAAAACCACTATTCTGATTAACCCCAAAAAGGGCTATTAGAACCTCTTCCCTTGGAGGTAGTGCCTCAGATATCTCTTGGAGTATTTTCCTCATATGTTTCATCCTGTTTGACAGGTTTGATAATCTTTCAAAATTGGATGGCTCAACAGTTTCACATGAAGGAATTTTATGTAGGTCATAAAGAGATTCATCTGAGTGTTTGGGTATATCATTGTCTTTTTCGTATGACTAATAAAGAGGTTCGTAAAAGTACTCATTGTCCTTACACCCATTGTCATCACTCTGTTGGTTCATCATGGCTCCGTTTGACAAACCTGTTATGTAGTTCCATTTGTTTTCCAAATGAGTTCTTTCATTATTAAACCACTTGTAATCAAAACTTTCCATAATTAAATTGTCTAGTCAACAAGGTGAACGATAAATAAAATTTAAGAAAAAAATAATGCAAAAAATAGCACACTATCTAGCTCATTCATCTTTTGATTAGTATTATTCATAAATAATTAATTTAATAACAATTATCATTGTTGCAATCCTCGGCAATAACGCCAACAACTTGACTGTCTTTCGATGTACCAACGTTTAGAGTGTGAATACTACAACTAAAGGTATAGATTTAAGGCGGTGTTCATAAGTATACAAGTCAGGTTATAATATAGTTACAACGAAGAAGGTAAGTACTCTAAGGATCGTACCCAAGGGATTGTAGTTTGGGGGAACTTATCAAACTAATTATAGGAAATAATTATTGTAACACCCCAAACCCGGCCTGGAAGTTTGGCTCGAATCTGGCGTGTCACATTGAAGTGTTTTTCGAAAACCATATTTCCATTAAAAACCCTTCTTAATAATTAAAAACTTATACCCTTTTTAAACCTTGTTAGGAAACCTCAGCTGAATAACATTCTTAACAACTTTGTAAAAATCTTGGCAGTTGCGGAAGCGTAATTTAAACACAATTACGGATACGTGATGTTTTGAACAACAATAGTTGCTTTGGAAAATTGTGTTCTAATACTAGAATTATAAGAACAATAAATAAATTCCAAATTTGAAATCCAGAAAATTACAACGGCTTTACTACAACCCACATAAAAACATTTAAACGTAATAATCAAAATTGTAAACTAAAGAGTGTGTGTGGCTTCCTCCGAGCCCCTCGTAGCTCCGATCCATCTAAGGCTGGAAATTACCAGAAAGGTTAATAAACGGGGTGAGTTTATGAAAAATCAGTGTGAGATCCCCTACTATATAAAAGGATCAGTCAGTCATATAAAAGAATTAAAAGTCTGGCCCCAGCCCTACTTACAGTTTCAGTATCAATTGGGCCTTAGCCCATTATAACAGACAGTACCAGATGGGCCTTAGCCCATTACAGAATAGGAAACATTATCAAAACTAGAATCAAAATGAGAATCAGAATTAGAATCAGGTGACAGAATCAGAATTAGGTGACAGAATCAGAATCGATATCAGGTAACAGAATCAGAATTAGAATTAGGTGACAGAATTAGAATCAGTATCAGGTAATAGAATCAGAACCAGAATGTGAATGCAATCCCAACCCAATCCAGCCGTATACACCCCCGTACCAACCTTACACCATGCGGGGAGACAACTCGACCCACCCATCCGCTACACACCATAGAATTTGTAGCATGGCTGCCAGAACAGATATTGTGACAGAGTTACTGTAACACCCCGAACCCGGGACCGTCACCGGAGTCGAATACGAGGTGTTGACAGACTTTTAAAAATTTTCCAGACACTGCCCAGTCTGAGTACTAGTCGCTTCAAAAATCATATCTTGAGTTTCACAACTCGAAAATCAGTTTTGTGATTTTTCCCTGAAACTAGACTCATGTCCCCACCTATGTATTTTTTTCTAGAATTTTTGGTCGGGCCAATTAGTACAGTTTATTAGTCAAAGTCACCCGTGTTACAGGGATCGACTACCCTGACCTTTGCGCATTACAACTTGGATATCTCCTTGTACAGGGCTCCAATACTGATGCCGTTTGTTTCTATGGAAACTAGACTCAGAGAGGAATCCATACATATATGGTATGACCCCTAATTATCTCTGGTAAATTTATAGTGAATTTCCAAAGGCGGAACAGGGAATCCAGAAACTGTTCTGACCCCGTCCCACAAGAACCCGAATATCTCTTACTGTACTGTTCATATGATTGTTTCGTTACTTCCATATGAAAGTAGGTTCATCAAGGTTCGATTACATAATTTATTCACTATTTAATTCTACTCCTACGAATTTATGTGATTTTTCAATACTACACCACTGTTGCTGTCAAAATCTGTTTTCAAGGTAAACTTTACCTATTTTGTGGTGACCATGGACCAACTGGGGTTTTGCCATACATAGGTCCACATGTGATCATATTTAGCCATTCTAATGGCTGATCATTAGCCCAACACTTCCATTTCAAACCATAGTCACATCGTGAAACCATATATATACATACATAAACACAAATGGTCTAATGCCATACTCCACTTCTACAAGCCATTTTCGCATGGCTTTACACACATACATCACAAAAGAACTTAAACAACAGGGGGTAGTCCTATACATGCCATATCCAGAGTTCAACTAAAAGAGTACCAAAAGAGCTCTGATAGTGTAGATGACTTCGAATTCGCTGATCCCGAGTCCGATAGCTAACGAACAAAATCTATAAAACAGAGAGCCAAAGCAACCGGGTAAGCATTTTAAGCTTAGTAAGTCTCAAGTAATGAAATCGGCTTTGACTACAGTATTACATTCACATAGCTAACTAAGTCACTTTAATAACACACATTCTCATAATCATACTTCATCAACATATATACACAAGGTATCAACCTTTCTAAAAGCCGAAAAATTTGTTAGCCGATCACACGAATACTATTTAAAATGAATCGACTTTTCCAATGCACATGCAAACATACCGTATCGTTCGGGTTGGTCGAGCATATTTATTAAATTAGTTACAGCACAAAACGCTCACATTCAAACCCAAGTTTCTTCGGTATTTAACCGAATACAGCCGCAAACATATTTGCCTTCGGGTCTTAACCCGGACATATGAACTCGCATAATTGCCTTCGGGTCTTAGCCCGGATATATCATCCCGCATAATTGCCTTCGGGTCATAGCCCGGATATATCAACTCGCATAATTGCCTTCGGGTCTTAGCCCGGATATGTCAACTCGCATAATTGCCTTCGGGTCTTAGCCCGGATATATCAACTCGCATAATTGCCTTCGGGTCTTAGCCCGGATATATCAACTCGCATAATTGCCTTCGGGTCTTAGCCCGGATATGTCAACTCGCATAATTGCCTTCGGGTCTTAGCCCGGATATATCAACTCGCATAATCGCCTTCGGGTCTTAGCCCGGATATATCAACTCGCATAATTGCCTTCGGGTCTTAGCCCGGATATAATCCAATGTTCATGCACACATATATCAATAATCATAACACATCCATATCATTTCTTCGTTACTAAGGCTCAAACACAAAGCATTTATTAAACCTTTCCAATTTCGGCTCAATAGCCACACACAAAGAGCATGATTTCAATTGGCTTTATAACATAGTCTCTATGCACATTCGACTATCCATCATAGTATGACTAATCATTTCAATATAATTCAAGTAGGGTCATTACTCGAAGACTTACCTCAAATGTCGTCGAACGACTTCAACGGCTATTCAATTACTTTTTCCTTCCCTTTATCGGATCTAGATCCCCTTTGCTCTTGAGCTTAAGTTCAACAAAATTTAAAATAGTCATTAATCGACTATTCAAGTATTACTTTCAGAATAATATATATATATTGATCCGACTTTCACACACACAGATTTTATTAAATAACTTATCAATTTAGCTATTCGATTTAATACATGTATACCATACAATTAAGTACAAATGATGTTATTAACTAGATATTAAACATCATACATATGCTCTACTCATGTTCCAACGAACATAATTCTAGCTTATTACCATGCATAATCGAATTTATTTAACATCATTTAGTTTCATATAAACACACATATCGTCCCAAATCGACACAAGAGTCAAATTCATCACTCAAACATTCACACCAATTTATTTTACTATTTTGGCCGAAACCCTCAATTGGCTATCATAGCCTTAATAATTCAATATAAATATGTATACATATATATACAATCTAAATCCCTCTCTTAACACATAATCTACTAACTTGGAAATTATTTTCTAACAAATTTTAACTTACACTAACGCCGAGTGTTACTCAAGCTTTAAGCTCATGTTCTTTCATTATTAAGCAAGTGTTATAACACAAGGATTCATGGCCGAAACCTATGCATAACATTATTCAAGATTTAAACTCTTAAATTCATTTACAAAGCCGAACCTTTTGATTTATATATATATAAAATAATCTCTAATTATTTTATTCAAGCACCCAATGGCATTTTCTTTAATTTAACCCTAAGATAAACAAAAGATTTATTCATGCAACTTAATAAGTTCATGTTCATCTCTTTCACACATAAATACCAACAATTAAGTATTTACTAGTTCAAACTCCATTAAACCGTTAGAACATCAATCTATCCCTTACCATATCTCCCAAAAAAAAACGAATGCACAAATATATATAAATGAAAAATAATGTTAAATGTCATTAACAAATAAAGCCATAGACACACAACTTATAAGTAAATTCCATCCTTGCAAAGCCTATAGTTCACTCGGCCACTCAACCCACAACCTATCAAAACTTCAATTCAAACTCATTAGCCGAATATACATATACTTATAATAAGCACATATAACATCTTCTTCAAGACACATTCGGCTATGGCATAATTTCCTTATAAAACCCAATTAATCAATCCACCTTAACCGAAACTTAACTCATACAAAACCTATCTTCAAACCATAAAATAGGTAGAAGTTAAACTAATCATCCAAATGGTGCATAAGTTTTCCAAGAATGACATTGAACTTACCTTACTTTAGGTATCCACCTTAGCCGAATTTTCTTCCCCAAAGGCTTTTCTTCCTCTTCTTTCTCTAGTTACGGCAATGGAGGAGAAAACATAGGCTAACTTTGGTTTCTCCTCCCACTAACTTGTATTTTATTAACCTTATTCATTATTTCATTTTGTAACATAAACTATTAGCATAAAATAGTTATAATATTATTTAATCCATAACATGGCCGGCCACCATATTTAACTTGGGTAAATTGACATGCAAAACCACTCCTTTCAATGCATGTACTATTAGACCATTGTAAATTAGCCTCTCACTTTCCAACAAAGTTTCATATAAGTCCATAAAAAAAAATTCACATAAAGATGATCAAATTAATGCATGAAACTTTCACACATGCAATTACTCACATCATAAACACAGAATATAATTTTTAATTATTTATAAGACTCGGTTTCGTGGTCCCGAAACCACTTTTCGACTAGGGTCAACTTTGGGCCGTCACAACTCTCCCCCACTTAAGAAATTTTCGTCCCCGAAAATCTTACCGGTAAATAGGTTTGGGTATCGTTCTTTCATCGAGCTCTCGGTCTCCCAAGTAGCTTCCTCGATCCCGTGTTTGAGCCATAACACCTTTACTAGCGGAACTCTTTTGTTTCGCAACTCCTTTACTTCACGAGCTAGGATACGCATCGGTTCTTCTTCATAGCTCATGTCGACTTGAATTCCAACCTCCGATGGGCTAATTATGTGCGATGGATCAGATCGATAGCGTCGAAGCGTCGAAACATGAAAGACGTCATGAATCTTTTCAAGCTCCGGGGGCAAAATCAATCTATACGCAACCGGGCCAACTCGTTCGGAGATTTCGTACGGCCCAATGAATCTTGGGCTCAACTTGCCCTTACGGCCGAACCTGAGTATCTTTTTCCAAGGTGAAACCTTAAGGAACACTTTGTCTCCCACCTGATACTCGATGTCTTTTCGTTTCAAATCTGCGTACGATTTCTGACGATCCGTGGCTATCTTCAGACTTTCACAGATTACCTTTACTTTCTGTTCAGCATCTCTAATCAAATCAACTCCGAAAATTTTACTTTCACCGAGCTCGGTCCAAAACAATGGTGTACGGCATTTACGACCGTACAAAGCCTCGTAGGGTGCCATCTTAATACTTGATTGAAAACTATTGTTGTAAGCGAATTCAATCAAAGGTAAGTACCGTTCCCATGAACTACTGAACTCGAGGATGCAACATCTCAACATATCCTCAAGTATCTGAATTATCCGCTCGGATTGACCATCTGTTTGTGGATGAAAAGCGGTGCTAAAATGCAGCTTGGTACCCAAAGCTTCTTGCAATTTCTTCCAAAATCGCGAGGTGAATCTCGGATCTCTATCCGACACAATAGAAATCGGTACCCCGTGTAATCTCACAATCTGAGAAACATACAATTCAGCTAGTTTATCCAATTAAAACTCCGTACGCACGGGGATAAAGTGAGCCGACTTAGTTAGTCTATCGACAACAACCCATATCGCATCCTTCTTACTTGCTGACAAAGGCAGTCCGGAGACAAAGTCCATTGTGACTCGATCCCATTTCCACTCGGGTATCATGATCGGCTGGAGTAATCCTGAAGGCACTTGATGTTCCGCTTTCACTTGTTGACATATTAAACATCTCGAAACAAAGTCGGAGATGTCCCGTTTCATACCATGCCACCAAAATTGACGTTTCAAATCGTTGTACATTTTCATACTCCCCGGGTGAATTGACATTCGGCTACAATGGGCTTCGTTCAGAATCATCGAAATGAGTTCCGAATTCCTTGGAACACACAAACGATTTCTGAACCTCAAACAATCATCGTCATCAATTTGAAATTCTGATTCCTCGTTCGGAAAACACTTGGCCCGTTTTGCAACCAATTCATCATCGACTTTCTGAGCTTCACGAATTTGGTGAGTCAATAATGGTTTAGCTTTTAATTCAGCTACTAACACACTGTCTGGTAGAATAGACAAATGCACGTTCATCGCTCGTAAAGCAAACAATGACTTCCGGCTTAAGGCGTCCGCAACCACGTTAGCCTTTCCCGGGTGGTAATCAATGACAAGCTCGTAATCTTTCAACAACTCAAGCCAACGTCTTTGTCGCAGATTCAAGTCTCGTTGAGTCATCAAATATTTGAGACTTTTGTGATCCGAAAATACATGGCACTTCTCACCAAACAGATAATGTCGCCATATTTTTAAAGCAAACACGATGGCAGCTAGTTCGAGATCATGGGTCGGATAATTCCTCTCGTGTGGCTTCAATTGTCTCGACGCATAGGCCACGACTCGACCTTCTTGCATCAATACGCAACCCAACCCAAGTAGGGATGCGTCACTATAGATGACAAACTCTTTACCTGATTCGGGTTGCACCAAAATTAGAGCTTCAGTCAAATGAGTTTTCAGTTGGTCGAAACTTTTCTGACATTTCTCCGTCCACTCGAACTTAACATCCTTTTGAAGTAGCTTCGTCATTGGTGTGGCTATCATCGAGAAACCTTTCACAAATCGTCGGTAATAACCGGCGAGCCCCAAAAAGCTCCGAACTTCAGTAACATTTCTCGGAGGTTTCCAGTCAAGTATGGCTGAAATTTTGTTCGGGTCAACTCGAATACCCGACGCGGATGCCACATGACCCAAGAAGCTAACCTCTCTTAACCAGAACTCACACTTACTGAACTTAGCATATAACTGCTTATCCCGTAAAATTTGCAACACTAGTCTCAGGTGCTCAGGATGTTCGGTCTCATCTTTTGAATAGACCAAGATGTCATCAATGAACACAACTACGAACCGATCCAAATATGGTCTGAAGATCCGATTCATCAAATCCATAAATACTGCCGGGGCATTAGTGAGCCCAAACGGCATCACTAAGAATTCGTAGTGACCGTACCTCGTTCTGAAAGCAGTTTTGGGTACGTCTGAATCTCGAATCCGCAACTAATAATAACCCGATCTCAAATCTATTTTTGAGAACACCGAGGCCCCCTTTAGTTGATGAAACAAATCATCGATACGCGGTAGTGGATATTTATTCTTTATCGTCACTTTATTCAGTTGACGATAGTCAATGCACAACCTCATGGTTCCGTCCTTCTTTTTCACGAACAATACCGGTGCACCCCAAGCTGAGAAACTTGGCCGAGCGAAACCTCTATCCGTCAATTCTTGCAGCTGAGCTTTCAACTCTTTTAACTCGGTTGGTGCCATACGATACGGAGCTATCAAAATCGGCGTAGTCCCAGGTACAAGCTCAATACCAAACTCTATCTCACGAACAGGTGGTAAACCCGGCAATTCTTCAGGAAAAACATCCGGGTATTCACAAACCACCGGCACAGATTCAGGTTTCCTTTCTAGTTCTTGGTCATCCAGTACATACACAAGGTATGCTTCGCACCCTTTTCTTACATATTTCTGGGCCAACATTGAGGATATTACAGCGGGCAACCCATCCAAATCCGTAGACTCAACTCGGATTACTTCGTTATTTGCACACCTCAAATCAATAGTCTTGCTTTTGCAATTCACAACCGCATCATGCACGGTCAACCAATCCAACCCAAGGATAACATCAAATTCATCAAACGGCAAAAGCATCAAGTCCGCTGGAAAACAGGAACCTCGAATTGCTAGGGGACATTTCTTACACACTTTGTCGACAAGCACGTAACGACCCAAGGGATTTGACACCCGAATTACAAACTCAGTAGACTCAATAGGTAAAGTCTTACTGGATGCTAAGGTTTCACATATGTAAGAATGAGTAGAACCGGGGTCAATCAAAGCAATTACATTAGTATCAAAGAGAGTAAAAGTACCGGTAATAACATCAGGCGAAGAAGCATCCTCGCGGGCACGTATAGCATATGCTCTAGCAGGTGCACGAGCCTCGGATCTGGTCGTAGCATCTCTAGATCCTCTCTGACCACCACTAGCATTGCCCATATTTCTAGATGGTCTACCTCGAGCAGTGGTAGCACCCGGTCTCCCACTCTGATTTACATTCTGTTCAGACAGCCTCGGGCAATCTTTAATGAAGTGGTCCACTGATCCGCACTTGTAACAGGAGCGGTCATGGAATCTACAACTCCCCAAATGCCATTTATCGCAATGTCGACATTCCGTTCGGCCTCGACGTTCATTCCCAACACTGGCGACTGAAGTGCCTCGTGTACCCACAGGGGGTCGATCACGATCTCGTCTAAAAAGGCCCGAAGTGCTTTTAGACCGGCCCACATCATCTCGAAATTTCTTCGATGCCTGTTGAAGAGACTTTCCCGAGGATCTTTTACGAAACTCCCTGGTTCCCACATCAACTTTTTGTTTTTCCTTCCTAAGCTCTTCGGCTTTACAAGCTCGCTCGACAAGTACTACGAACTCTCGTATTTCAAGAATGCCAACGAACATTTTTATATCTTCATTCAGCCCATCTTCGAAGCGTTTACACATGACAGCCTCGGACGAAACACATTCCCGAGCGTATCTACTAAGTCTAACAAATTTTCGCTCGTAATCAGTAACTGACATAGAACCTTGCTTAAGCTCGAGAAATTCCTTCCGTTTTTGATCAACAAATCTCTGACTGATATACTTTTTCCGAAACTCAGTTTGGAAAAACTCCCAAGTTACTTGCTCCCGGGGCACAACAGAAGTCAGAGTACTCCACCAATAGTAGGCAGAATCACGTAGCAAGGAGATAGCACACTTTAGGCATTCATCGGGTGTACAAGATAGCTCATCGAGTACCCGGATAGTGTTGTCCAACCAAAATTCAGCTTGCTCGGCATCGTCGCTATCCGTAGCTTTAAATTCAGTAGCCCCATGTTTTCGGATTCGGTCAACTGGGGGCTTATTTGACCTTATTTGGTCAGTTACCGGAGGTATTGTAGGTGCGGGGGTGGTGTTTGTCGGGAATGGAGGTTGTGGAACAGCCGTATTAGTTCGAATGTATTGGTTGAACCAATCATTCATCACGCTATAGAAAGCTTGTCTAGCTTCATCATTCGGGTTACTCGCATTAGGTTGAGAGTCCACCGGCGCTGTCCCTTGTGCGGGAGCAGGCGCTACACTCTCAAGATCATCAGCTACCGCTCGGTCGGGATCGGGATCCATTACTATAAATAAACACATTTGCAAATGTCAGAAATCACCACACTATCAATTAATCACATAAAATGGCATGTATAGCTAGACCCCAACACATTACGGTAGTCCTAGAATCGACTAAACCGTAGCTCTGATACCAATCAAATGTAACACCCCGAACCCGGGACCGTCACCGGAGTCGAATACGAGGTGTTGACAGACTTTTAAAAATTTTCCAGACACTGCCCAGTCTGAGTACTAGTCGCTTCAAAAATCATATCTTGAGTTTCACAACTCGAAAATCAGTTTTGTGATTTTTCCCTGAAACTAGACTCATATCCTCACCTATGTATTTTTTTCTAGAATTTTTGGTCAGGCCAATTAGTACAGTTTATTAGTCAAAGTCACCCGTGTTACAGGGATCGACTACCCTGACCTTTGCGCATTACAACTTGGATATCTCCTTGTACAGGGCTCCAATACTGATGCCGTTTGTTTCTATGGAAACTAGACTCAGAGAGGAATCCATACATATATGGTATGACCCCTAATTATCTCTGGTCAATTTATAGTGAATTTCCAAAGGCGGAACAGGGAATCCAGAAACTGTTCTGACCCCGTCCCACAAGAACCCGAATATCTCTTACTGTACTGTTCATATGATTGTTTCGTTACTTCCATATGAAAGTAGGTTCATCAAGGTTAGATTACATAATTTATTCACTATTTAATTCTACTCCTACGAATTTATGTGATTTTTCAATACTACACCACTGTTGCTGTCAAAATCTGTTTTCAAGGTAAACTTTACCTATTTTGTGGTGACCATGGACCAACTGGGGTTTTGCCATACATAGGTCCACATGTGATCATATTTAGCCATTCTAATGGCTGATCATTAGCCCAACACTTCCATTTCAAACCATAGTCACATCGTGAAACCATATATATACATACATAAACACAAATGGTCTAATGCCATACTCCACTTCTACAAGCCATTTTCGCATGGCTTTACACACATACATCACAAAAGAACTTAAACAACAGGGGGTAGTCCTATACATGCCATATCCAGAGTTCAACTAAAAGAGTACCAAAAGAGCTCTGATAGTGTAGATGACTTCGACTTCGCTGATCCCGAGTCCGATAGCTAACGAACAAAATCTATAAAACAGAGAGCCAAAGCAACCGGGTAAGCATTTTAAGCTTAGTAAGTCTCAAGTAATGAAATCGGCTTTGACTACAGTATTACATTCACATAGCTAACTAAGTCACTTTAATAACACACATTCTCATAATCATACTTCATCAACATATATACACAAGGTATCAACCTTTCTAAAAGCCGAAAAATTTGTTAGCCGATCACACGAATACTATTTAAAATGAATTGACTTTTCCAATGCACATGCAAACATACCGTATCGTTCGGGTTGGTCGAGCATATTTATTAAATTAGTTACAGCACAAAACGCTCACATTCAAACCCAAGTTTCTTCGGTATTTAACCGAATACAGCCGCAAACATATTTGCCTTCGGGTCTTAACCCGGACATATGAACTCGCATAATTGCCTTCGGGTCTTAGCCCGGATATATCATCCCGCATAATTGCCTTCGGTCATAGCCCGGATATATCAACTAGCATAATTGCCTTCGGGTCTTAGCCCGGATATGTCAACTCGCATAATTGCCTTCGGGTCTTAGCCCGGATATATCAACTCGCATAATTGCCTTCGGGTCTTAGCCCGGATATATCAACTCGCATAATTGCCTTCGGGTCTTAGCCCGGATATGTCAACTCGCATAATTGCCTTCGGGTCTTAGCCCGGATATATCAACTCGCATAATTGCCTTCGGGTCTTAGCCCGGATATATCAACTCGCATAATTGCCTTCGGGTCTTAGCCCGGATATAATCCAATGTTCATGCACACATATATCAATAATCATAACACATCCATATCATTTCTTCGTTACTAAGGCTCAAACACAAAGCATTTATTAAACCTTTCCAATTTCGGCTCAATAGCCACACACAAAGAGCATGATTTCAATTGGCTTTATAACATAGTCTCTATGCACATTCGACTATCCATCATAGTATGACTAATCATTTCAATATAATTCAAGTAGGGTCATTACTCGAAGACTTACCTCAAATGTCGTCGAACGACTTCAACGGCTATTCAATTACTTTTTCCTTCCCTTTATCGGATCTAGATCCCCTTTGCTCTTGAGCTTAAGTTCAACAAAATTTAAAATAGTCATTAATCGACTATTCAAGTATTACTTTCAGAATAATATATATATATTGATCCGACTTTCACACACACAGATTTTATTAAATAACTTATCAATTTAGCTATTCGATTTAATACATGTATACCATACAATTAAGTACAAATGATGTTATTAACTAGATATTAAACATCATACATATGCTCTACTCATGTTCCAACGAACATAATTCTAGCTTATTACCATGCATAATCGAATTTATTTAACATCATTTAGTTTCATATAAACACACATATCGTCCCAAATCGACACAAGAGTCAAATTCATCACTCAAACATTCACACCAATTTATTTTACTATTTTGGCCGAAACCCTCAATTGGCTATCATAGCCTTAATAATTCAATATAAATATGTATACATATATATACAATCTAAATCCCTCTCTTAACACATAATCTACTAACTTGGAAATTATTTTCTAACAAATTTTAACTTACACTAACGCCGAGTGTTACTCAAGCTTTAAGCTCATGTTCTTTCATTATTAAGCAAGTGTTATAACACAAGGATTCATGGCCGAAACCTATGCATAACATTATTCAAGATTTAAACTCTTAAATTCATTTACAAAGCCGAACCTTTTGATTTATATATATATAAAATAATCTCTAATTATTTTATTCAAGCACCCAATGGCATTTTCTTTAATTTAACCCTAAGATAAACAAAAGATTTATTCATGCAACTTAATAAGTTCATGTTCATCTCTTTCACACATAAATACCAACAATTAAGTATTTACTAGTTCAAACTCCATTAAACCGTTAGAACATCAATCTATCCTTTACCATATCTCCCAAAAAAAACGAATGCACAAATATATATAAATGAAAAATAATGTTAAATGTCATTAACAAATAAAGCCATAGACACACAACTTATAAGTAAATTCCATCCTTGCAAAGCCTATAGTTCACTCGGCCACTCAACCCACAACCTATCGAAACTTCAATTCAAACTCATTAGCCGAATATACATATACTTATAATAAGCACATATAACATCTTCTTCAAGACACATTCGGCTATGGCATAATTTCCTTATAAAACCCAATTAATCAATCCACCTTAACCGAAACTTAACTCATACAAAACCTATCTTCAAACCATAAAATAGGTAGAAGTTAAACTAATCATCCAAATGGTGCATAAGTTTTCCAAGAATGACATTGAACTTACCTTACTTTAGGTATCCACCTTAGCCGAATTTTCTTCCCCAAAGGCTTTTCTTCCTCTTCTTTCTCTAGTTACGGCAATGGAGGAGAAAACATAGGCTAACTTTGGTTTCTCCTCCCACTAACTTGTATTTTATTAACCTTATTCATTATTTCATTTTGTAACATAAACTATTAGCATAAAATAGTTATAATATTATTTAATCCATAACATGGCCGGCCACCATATTTAACTTGGGTAAATTGACATGCAAAACCACTCCTTTCAATGCATGTACTATTAGACCATTGTAAATTAGCCTCTCACTTTCCAACAAAGTTTCATATAAGTCCATAAAAAAAAATTCACATAAAGATGATCAAATTAATGCATGAAACTTTCACACATGCAATTACTCACATCATAAACACAGAATATAATTTTTAATTATTTATAAGACTCGGTTTCGTGGTCCCGAAACCACTTTTCGACTAGGGTCAACTTTGGGCCGTCACAGTTACCAAAATCAGATAATGTTGAAAAGGCACTTAACAGAATACGTGGCACAAAGCCATCGATAATTGCATTATGTTAGGCACATAGCCATCAACTAGAGTAACATAACCGGCACACAGCCCTAGGTAAATGTGATCGACACAAAGTCGTCAATAACCATATATTGGCACATAGCCTTAGGCAAATACATTTGGCACACAGCCATAATCAGGTTGGCACAGAGCCATATGTAGGTTGGCACAAAGCCATAATCAGAATAATTGGCTTTAAGCCATTGGTAGTTGTATAATGTTAGGCACATAGCCATCAACGACGGTAATATAGTCGGAACACAGCCTCGGGTAAATATGATCGACACAGAGTCATCAATAATCATATATTGGGCTTAAAAGCCACCAGTGGATCCACAGTCGTCAACCAACCATGCGATCCTAACAGATCAGATCTTCCTCCGTACAAAATCCCAACCTATGCAACATGTCATGTATGCAGAATGTCATGCCCATATTTGAATCAAACAATCACAATCAAGTCATTCATATCACCAACATATATTCACAATCAAATTCGTCAACCACACAGTCCAAGTCAGTCACTTTCCCGTAAGGGCAAAACAGTCATTTAACACTCTAGGGGCAAAATGGTAATTTTACCCCACAAAGGTATCTCGGTAATTCTACCCTATAGGGGTATTTTAATATTTCTACCCTACAAGGGTATTTCGGTAATTCTACCATACAGGGGTGTTTCAGTAATTCTACCCTACAGGGGTATTTCAATAATTTTGTAAATCAGAGGTAAAACGATAATTCTGTAAGTCGGGGGGACTTTGGTAATTTTACAAGTCGAGTGTATTTCAGTAATTTGGTAAACTAAAGAATTCTAAACAGGGATAACAATACGAATGGGCCTAAAGCCCATTGTCGGCCCAAATGGCCCCACACGCTCGTGTGGCCTTTTTAGCCCAAATCTAGCCACAAATATGAGATTCACCTAGCTTAGTCCAATATTTACTACACAATCAAACAATTTATCCAATTGGGCCCATTGGGCCCACATGGCCCTTTTCGGCCTATCGCGGCCCGAAGTAGCCATCCTACAGCTAGAGTAGTGAAAAATACACACTTGATAGGAGACTGGAGTTAATCCGCGCTCCAAGCACTCTTAGTCGACGCCCAACCCAAACGAGCACGCCATAAAGCGAAAGGGATTAGCCAAGAAAGGTATCTTTACTCTCCTCATGGTTCTCTCTATTTAAAGCCAGCTTCGTATCCACTCTTATGTTAGCTTCCCGATGTGGGATCCCTCCATCATCAAAGTTTAAATTCAACACCAACTCTTGCAGCCCCCTGTTAGCAAAATAAATGCTCTTTGATTGCCATGAGTTTCGAACCCTGGACCTCATTGCCAACTCTATGACGCCACCTTATTGCCTTTTATGTGGCGCTACTTTGCCACTAGACCACAAGGCTTTTTGTGGCACAATTTCTCCAACAATATTCTTAAGGCCTACCAACTACACCCAGTATTTGATTCACCTTAAACAAAAATTTTTGCTAGAGTCTAGGTTTGAACCCAGGACTTCTCCAACACTTCTCAGCACACTTAACCACTAAAACAAGCCTTTATTAACGAAATTTCCATGCACAAAAAAATATTATAAGCTGCCTTCAACTGCTCCCATGCTCAAGGCCCAAAACTTCTAGGCCCAAATTCAGGGTCTTACAATTATTATTATACTTGAGTCACGAATTAGTAGTGTTAACATGGAAGCAAGATGATAATAATATTAATAAACTAAATAAATTGAATTAAACCTAAATCTACTCCTAAGTTCATGCATCGGCTTCTCCTATCCCTTGTTTCGACTATGCAAGTTCCTTTAGCCTAGATCCAGTTGTTTTACCCAATTAATTATTGATGTAGGGTTCTAATGAATCAACTAATCGATACCCTAGCAGGATATTCCAATACGTCCATTATAATAATGAGTTAGCAAGAACTACTTATCTTCTGACCTTACAGTCTAGACTTGTACAGGGTTAAGGTGTTCATGGATAGGCCATACCAATTTTGGGTTAATTCCTAACTAAATGAGTTCTTAGGGCTCTCAAACCTAGGGTTTAAGTTCTTCATCTCCCAAACAACTAATTTGCTTAGAAACTCTATTACTCAATCAATTAATAAGATCAGAACAATTAAAATATGTGAGATATGTATGAAGTAAAAATTAATTATAATATTTACACAAACATTCAACTAATCAATGTTAAAGAAAGAGATATAAAGGAAAAGAGATGCTTATGGATTTATCAATGAAAGCATGGCTCCAGAACAATCTGCACTTGCAAGAGTTTCACTTCGGAATAGAATCTTCTGTTACAAGAACATAAGATACCCTAAGTAAAAACTAAAAATGAAATAAAAACCATAACTATATTTTCTACCTCCTTAAAATTGTCTGTTTAAACTTATTACAATGGTCTTTATATAGGCTAAACTCAGAATATTAAAATGCCTATATTGTCCTTGAAGTACAAAGAGTTTGACTAGGAAAAATATTCCTAATTTGCCTTCAAAACGCATATTTCACGTGCAGGGAATTTTTGGGATGTGCAAGAGTTGTGTTGCGACACAGGTTTGTAGTGTTGCAACATTGGCATCTAGTATTGTGACATTGAGGGATCATGTCACGAAATCAAGGGCAGTTTTGCTCCAAAACTTGTTTTTAGCTTCTGTCTTCGATGTTGATACATCAGTATTTTAGTGTCGCAACATAGGCATCAATTTTGTCCTGAATATACATCTTTAGCTCTCGATTTATCCTACAAGACCATGTAACCTTATTTAGATATATAGAATGTGCTAAAAACTACTAAAAAACAAAACTTACTATTTTAAGCATGAAAACCTAAAGATATACTAAGATGTTTTGGTTTAACTATTCAACAAGCTAAAGTTATGTGTAAAAATGATGTAAATAATAGTGTATTTCATGGCAGATCACCTAAGTAACCTGACATTTCAAGAATGATGAGGGTATCACTATATCACTGTCATGAGGAAACAAAAAATGACTGCAGGGGTAGTCCTTGTCTAACTTCAAAATCAATCAATTGGAGAGAGAGGGACACACAAGTCACATTTTATACACAAGTTTTAGCTCAGTTTTCTTAGTTTTCTTCTTAATCTTTTTAGTATTTAGTCTTCTCCATAACTGTAGGGTTTAGTTCTACATTCATTCACATACATATCCCCAAACATTCTGATAAATACAAGAATCTTGTCCAAATTTTAACACACATGGAAAAGAGAGAAATTTTCAGTGTCAATTTAGACTAACTTGGCTCTAGCATCAATTGTTGGAAAATATTTGCTTTGAAAACAATTTTATTGCATAGAAAAAAATTAAAATTTTGAAAATCGAGCCAGTTTGTGATATTTTGTAACACCCTTCACCCTTCTCTTTCGTCGAGTTAGGGTTACAGGATGCTATCGCTTATAATAGAACAAAATCATGCTATATTAATTTAAATTTTTAATAAACGATTTAGTCATCAATCATATAGTCAAAAGCGTGTTAAATTGAGCTTACAAAAGCTCTAAAATAATTTAAAACAAAATAGGGACTAATTTGAAACATTTTAGAAAAGTGTAACAAAATTACAAAACAAGGGTCACACGGCTATGTCGCTAAGCTATGTAACAAACTATGATCGTGTCCATAATCCTTTATGTTAATTTATAGTGACACACAACCGTGTCAGCCAACTGTGTGTGTGACATGTGGTCGTCAAGCAAACCGTGTGACATAAAAAATGACCTTTGTGCTAACCAATCAACCTAAACAGTTAAACATTCCAAGCACACACCTAAATACTTCAAATTCTCACCTAAAACACATTAAGTAATCAATCTAAATCATGCTACAAACAACCTAAAATGCCTAACAAATATTCCATTTAGGCACCATCACTTACAAGTTATAAATCATTACCAAAACTGTTAGAGTATGCCCAAAAACCAATTTATGAGATGATCGTAATAACATACTTGTTTTACCTCATTTATTAAAATAAGGCATTGCCATTATTATTTTAGTTTCTTTTTTGTATATATAAATAAATAGTTTTATTATAATGTCCTGAGAATAATATGATTATTCTTAAAAGGTCTTTAGTCGAGTATTATTGTAGGCTTGGACAACAATTAGAGGTGAGCATGGGTCGGGATGGGCCAGGCCCATAAAAAAATTTCTGCCCGTTTTCAAGGCCCGGGCCAGGCCCGGCCTGAAATATGGGCCTAGAAATTTGTCCAAGCCCGGCCCGGGAAGAAATGGTAGGCTCGAGCCCGGCCCGACCATATTAAATTTTTTTCTTTTTTATTAAATAAAATAACTTTAAAATATAATAAATCAAATATATTTAAAAACATAAAAACAAATATTAAAACAAAAAAAATAAATAAAAAATGAGACTAAAATAATTCTTAAAATAATACATAAATTAAAAATATAATAAAAAGTAATTTACATTAAAATTGAAAAATTGAAACAAATTAGAACTAAATTAAGAACCAAATTATATTAATAACAAAAGTTTTAAAATATCAAAATAATATTAAAAACAACAAAAAGAGTAAAGTCAAAATACTAAAGTTACTTAAAATTAAAAATAAAAAAATTAATATTAAAATCGGGCCAGGCCGGACTGGGCCTGGGCCAAAAAATCTTACCTTGGGCCCGGCCTATTTTCTAAACGGGCCTCGTTTTTTGTCCAAGCCCATTTTTCGGGCCTATATTTTTACCCAAACCCTCCTATTTTTCTGGCAGGCCTTCGGGCCGGGCCGCCCGGCCCATGAACAACTCTAACAACAAT
The DNA here is from genome assembly GCF_007990345.1 of Gossypium hirsutum. Taxonomy (NCBI): domain Eukaryota; kingdom Viridiplantae; phylum Streptophyta; class Magnoliopsida; order Malvales; family Malvaceae; genus Gossypium; species Gossypium hirsutum. The sequence continues at coordinate 45,435,325 of NC_053434.1, forward strand.
AATGCATTAAGACTAACTTGTAGTTTATTGATGAAAAAGTGTTGTCACTTACATGGGATGTCAAAATCAATACATGAGTATGTGTGTTAGAGAACAACATATTAGACTAACCCACTATGAGTGTGTTTCTTAGATTATTATGTAATAGTCACAACATTACTCATAGTGATTATTATGTATACAATCCTCAGACTTGAGATCATCATTATCCTAGTATCGTGAGTCGTATATTTTGATACAATCAAACGTCTACTGTAGTTGGTTGTTTTATAAATACTGATATTGGATTTACCACAATCTATGTAGTGGGATACGGTTGATCAATATAGGATTTGTCCCTCCTACATAATGGGAGCAATATCTTAGGCCACTTGATGGAGTGAGACTACAAATGCATGGCCATCCTCGAATAAGTTGATATGAGATATCATACTTATTTATTTGTCGTAGTCTACTAAGGATATCAAGAAACATTAAATGGACTATGTAAGTGTGACTATTCCATGACTTATGTCTATTCTAGATATAAAGTAAAAAAGGATTAAATACATGAAAGCTTAATCACAGAGAGGTTATGTCGAATCATGACTTCTTGTAACATAGGTAGCAATGATGTATCGCTAGATGCCACTCATTGTTTGTAATATTAGAATTGTTCTAGTATTACTGCTAACGTTACAAGAACCTATAGGGTCACATCGTATGGTTGAAACAAACTAAATCCAAACATAGTTGGTATTGTTTTTTAACTGTCACATGATGTCGTTGTGAATTGTAGACGAAAGACAATTGAATTGAAATGTCAGAATAGTGAAATCCTTCAAATTAAATCTGATGAGTCGAGTGGATTGCCTATTGTGATTTCATCTACGTCAGCTCAGAGATGTGTGAGAAAAGGTTGCAAAGCTTATCTTGCTAATGTTTTGGATACAAAAGTGTCTAAATCTAAGTTGAATCAGTGCCAGATTTCTGTGAATATCTGGATGTGTTTCCAGAATAGTTACCGGGGTTACCACTGATCAAAGAGGTTGAGTTTGCTATTGAATTATTGTTAGGAACATCATCAATATCGATAGCTCCATACAGAATGGCTCTAATAGAATTGAATGAGTTGAAAGCTCAGTTGCAAGAGTTAACGGACAAAGGTTTTGGACGACCTAGTTTTTCGTCTTGGGGTGCGCTAGTGTTATTCGTAAAGAAAAAATACGGATCAATAAGAATGTGTATTGACTATCGTTAGCTCAATAAGGTTACGATAAAGAACAAGTATCCGTTACCGAGAATTGATTATTTGTTTGATCAGTTGAAAGGGGCAACAATGTTTTCGAAGATTGATTTGAGATCAAGCTATTATCAGTTAAGATTTAAAGATTCAGATGCGCCAAAAACTGCATTCAGAAGGAGGTACGAACATTATGAATTTCTTATTATGCCTTTCAGATTAACTAACGCTCCTGTAGTTTTTATGGATTTGATGAATCAGATTTTTAGACCATATTTAGACATATTTGTTGTTCTATTCATTGATGATATTCTTGATCTATTCTCGAGATGAGTTTGAGCATGTCGAGCATTTGAGAATTGTATTGCAAACTTTGAAAGGTAAGCAACTGTTCGCTAAATTCAGTAAATGTGAGTTTTCGCTTCGAGAAGTTGAATTTTTGTGACATATTGTTTCAATGAAAGGTACACGAGTTCATCCGAGTAAGATTTCTGCAGTTCTTGATTGGAAACCACCAAGAAATGTATCCAAAGTGAAAATATTTCTGGGGTTAGATGGTTACTATCGATGTTTTGTCAAATGATTTTCGATAATTGCTACACCGATGACTAGATTGCTACAAAAAGATGTGAGGTTTGAGTGGTCTGAAAAATGTCAACAGAGTTTTGATCTGTTGAAAACATTGTTAACTGAGGCACCAGTGTTTGTTCAACCTGAATCGGGAAAAGAATTTGTGGTTTTCAATGATTCGTCATTAAACGGTCTGGTTTGTGTTTTGATGAAAGAGGGAAAAATGATAGCTTATGCTTCCAGACAGTTGAAGCCACATGAAAAGAATTATCTGACGCATGATTTAGAGTTGGTCGCTATTATATTTGCATTGAAAATTTGGCGACATCATTTGTACGGCGAGAAATGCCATATCTTTACCGATCACAAGAGTTTGAAATATATAATGACTCAGAAAGATTTGAATTTGCGACAACAAATATGGCTCAAGCTGTTAAAACATTTGAATTTGCGACAACAAATATGGCTCAAGCTTTGATTAGAAAATCATTATTTGCTTTGAAAGCGATGAATACACAATTATCTTTGTCTGATGATGGTTCAATTTTAGCAGAGTTGAATGCTAAACCGGTTTTTCTTCAGCAAATTTGTGAAGCTCAGAAATGTGACAATGAGTTACAAGCTAAAAGATTGCAATGTGTGTGACAGCCCAAAATTGACCCTAGTCAGGAAGTGGTTTTGGGACCGCTAAACCGAGTCACCGAAATGTTTGAAAGTGATATTTATTGTCTAGAATATGTAATTATGAATGTGTGAAAATTTCAAGCTTCGATTTAGTCGATTGCATGTGAATTCAGTTAGTAGGACTTGTGTGACACTTTTGAAATGTGATAGGCTAATCTATAAGGATCTAATAGTGCATGTAATAAAAAGGGAGGACTTGCATGTCAAATTTCCCCCCTAATTAGTAGTGGTCGGCCATGCTATGAGTGGAAACATGTCACAAACATGTTATGTTAGTGAGGTATGTTAGGAAAAATAAAATAAGGAGTATGGGTAATAAAGAAATGGAAAAAAAAGAAAGAATGTGTGTGAGTGTTCCCCCCCATTGCCGTGAGTTGAAGAAAAGAAAAAAAAATTTATTCATCCTTTTTTATTTCTTTTGGCCGAAAATTCTAAGGAAGGAGGAAGGAGTTCTTGCTTCATGTTTGGTTTGGAAGAGGATTAGGAGGAGGTTTGGCCATACTTGTATCTAGATTAAGGTATGTTTGAGGTAGTGCCATGAGATTCATGCATGTTTTTAGTTGCTAGCTTGAGTTCTAATTAGCCCATGGTTCAAATCTTTGCTATGTCATGGGGATGATATTCGGCCTAGGTGGATTTTGTGTTAATGCCATTGCATGCTAAATATGAAGCTTGTTAATGATACATGTGATGGTGGATTGATGACTCTTGGATTTTCTTTTTAGCATTTTTGAGTGAGACATTAAATTCTTTATTTAACCATGACCAAAATTGTAATGGTATGGTGTTGTGATGTATTCGGCCATGGTATATCCATAAGTATGATTTATGCTTATTGCATGGTAGGTAAGATTTGTGTTTTGGATTTATGTTCATGTTTAGTTATAATCAACTTTGAGATTCGGCTCTTGCACATATATAAATATGTTTGCACATGACGTATTGGTATGACATATACAATATCTCAAGGTATATATTTACATATGATGGTGTTTCGGTTATGGAGTACACGATGGATGCGTATTGAGTTATAATATGTAATGCATTAGTTAGTAAAAGGTATGCCATTTGTGTGTGGTATTGAGTATATAATTGGCCTCAACATAGACATGCATAATCGGCCACATGAATGAGTACATAGGTTGATGTGTTGTTCGGCCATAGCTAAGCATATTGAAGGCTTTATCTTGACTTAGAAAATTCGGCTAAGGAGAGTATTAACTAATGTGTTGAGTTTGATTCATGATTCCGTACATATGTGACTTTAATGTCTAATGAATATATGTGGGCCAAGTACCTTGAGTTCCTCTTTTCGATGCTCAAATGATTAAATCAATTTATTTGTTAAATTAAGCTCAAGAGCAAAGGGGAACTAAATCCGTTCAAGGGAAGGAAAAAGTGGTCGAATAGCCATCGGAATCGTTCGACAACATCCGAGGCAAGTTTTCGAGTAATGGGACTTAAATTATGATTCGATTAGATTATGTCTTAAGTAAATCAAAATCATGCTCTTGTATGTGGCTATTGAACCGAAATTGTAAATGTGATAAGTGTCTTGTGTTTGAGCTTTGGTAATGAAAATGAAATATGAATGTGTCATGATTTATTGTATATGAGCATGGTTACTCGAATGATATCCGGGCTAAGTCCCGAAGGCTTTTGTGCTAAGCGACTACATCCGGACTAAGATCCGAAGGCATTTGTGCTAGCGACTATATCCGGGCTAAGTCCCGAAGGCATTTATGCTAGTGACCATATCCGGGTTAAGACCCGAAGGCCTTGTGCGAGTGGTTATATCCGGCTAAACCCCGAAGATGCTTGATTTGGGAATGAGCGATCTTGCTGTAAAAATTTAAATTAATACGCTCGTAAAATCCCAGCGATGAAGTATGTTTCGTGTGTGCTTTGAATTAGTTGATCCCTTACAAATCTGTATTCGCTCAGTCGATAAATGAGCTACCGGCCTTTGGCTAAGTGGATCTTTTGTGTATGAACATAAGGGTTGGTAATGTGAAGTAAGTATGATATTGAGAATTTGTGCATATGAAAGTATCCATTTAGCTATATGAATGCTATACTTTTGTTGTGCTGGAATCCCTTGCTCAAAACTTACTAAGCATAAATTGCTTACTCTGTTTCTTTGTTTCTCTGTTTTATAGATTTTGGCTCGTCAGCTATCGGACTCGGGATTTTTGGACGTCAAAATCTCCCACACTATCAAAGCCCCCTTTTGGTACAATTTTGGTTGAACTTTGAAATGGCATGTATAGGACTACCCTTCTTGTTGTTGGTCATGTACCCATGGATTTTGTGTAAATTTGGATAGCCATGCGAAAATGGCTTATATACGTTTTTAGCATAATACTATAATCGTTTTGTATGTTGATCACTAAGAGGTATGGAAATGTTTGGAAACGATTAGCCATTGGAATGGTTAATCATGATTATACTTTGTGCTATGTATGCAAAAAAGGGCTAATTGAATCATGGAAACTATGAAATAGGTAAAGTCTACCTTAAAGGAAGATGCTGACAGCAGCAGCGATGTGGATGTGAAAAATCACTAAAAATCGTAGGAATGGAATTAAATAGTGAATAAATTATTTCAATGAACCTTGATGAATCTAATTTTATATGGAAGAAACGAAACGGTCATATGAGTTGTATGTTAAGAGATATTTAGGTTTTCATGAAACAGGGCCAGAACGGTTTCTGGATTCCCTGTTCCGACTTTGGAAATTCATTATATATTAACCAGAGATAATTAGGAGTCATGACATATATTTATAGATTCCTCTTTGAGTCTAGTTTCTATAGAAACAAACAGCATCAGTATTGAAGCCCTGTACAGGGAGATATCCAAGTCGTAATGCACGAAGGTCAGTGTAGTCGATCCCTGTAACATGGGAGATTTTAACTAATAAACTGTACTAATTGGCCAAACCAAAAATTATAGAAAAAAATTTGTAGATGCATATATGAGTCTAGTTTCAGGGAAAAATCACGAAACTGATTTTTCAGTTGTGGAACTCAAGATATGATTTTTAAGGTGACAGTGACACAGTTAGCCAGCTGTCTGGAAATTTTTAAAATGAACTGTGCAAGTAAATGAATTAAGTCGGTCAGCACCTCGTGTTCGACTCCGGCAACGGTCTCGGGCACGGGGTGTTACAATGTGGGTCGACTAGTGATTCATACTTCCAGATCGAATCTGACGATTGTTTAATGTTCCGAGGTAGAATTTTTGTAGCAAATAATTCCGAGCTTATCTAGAAAATTTTGATCAAAGCACACAGTGGTTGTTTTTCTGTTCACCTGGGAAGTACCAAAAAGTACAGTGATTTAAAACAATTGTATTGGTGGTTGGGTATGAAACGAGACAATTCAGAGTTTGTATCGAGATGTTTTGTTTTTCAACAAGTAAAAGCTACGCATTAGGTGGCTTCGAGATTACTACAGCCTATGATGATACCAGAATGGAAATGGGATAGGGTTACGATGGATTTCGTATAAGAATTACCCCTGTCTCCGAAGAAGAAAGATGTTATTTGAGTTGTCGTTGATCGGCTGATGAAATTTGCATATTTCCTTCCAGTATGTATCGATTATTCACTCGATAAATTAGCTGAGTTGTACATTACTGAGATAGTTAGATTACACAGGGTGCCATCTTTGATTATATCAGATAGAGATCCAAGATTTACGTCACGATTTGGAAGAAATTGCAAGAAGCTCTGGGTACGAAGTTGAACTTTAGTACTGCATTTCATCAGCAAACTGACAGTCAGTCTTAGAGAGTAATACATGTAACACTCCTAACCCGTATCCGTCGCCGGAATGGGGTTATAAGGCATTACCATTCATATTACAATTTAGAACAAACTTTCATTACAAGGTAAACCATCTAATCTTTTTTTTAACCAAACTACCCGTTTTGTTACATTATTTAACTAATTATTCGAATCTGTTAACTCAATTCAAACAAATAAACATAGAAATCTAATGCTTAACTTATAACCCAATATAGTTCATTTCATATCCAAATGAATATGCAAACTTAACATTCAAAGCATACGAATGGTTTATATAAAAATGAACTTGTCAACTTGCAATTTATATTCACCAACTTAAAATAACAAATTCACACATCATCATGCTTTATATAAATAACATATATCTCAATGTCCATTTCATTACTTAACCACAATTATTTTAACATATATTACCTAACATTATAACATACATTACTTAACCACAATTATTTTATTCCACAATTATAACATGAGCATATAAGCAAATATATAATGACCTATTTTTTTTTATCACATTTGCCAAACAACATAGGTTGTGCATGAATAAGTCGAATTAACATACCCAACTTGTCTCCACTTAGCCAATTCACTACATTAATAATCATGACACATGCATATACATATATGTATACTTATACAATGCTTTTATAACCGAATGAAAATAGCTAATACTTATTCACAATTATATGCATTTCATAATCATTTCATTTCAGTGCTAACCGAAATTAGTATACCATTCTCAAATACAAAGCATATCAAATAATAAAGCATATCATATAATACATATACCAAAATAAATCCTAGTCACATTAGAATATAGCCGAATACTTCTTAGTACCAAATCATGATATAAAATGTACTTTTCAAAGGTAAATCATTCATTGATTATAGATAAATATGTATATCCAAGACACAAATTTCACAAACCATATGGAAAACCAAACAAAATATCTCCAATCATGTTCGGTCATTATAATACATCCTTTACTACCAAATCATCTATAACGCCTTAACCTAACATAATAAATAAAATTTACATATATAACTTTTCTTAGTATAAACCGCATCCAAATTGAACAAACATGTTTATGTAGATGTTATGACCAATTCATTCATACCACATCTGAATCACCAATCAACTTCAAGGCACAATAAAGAACATATCACAAATATTATTCATCCATAGCATAAAATACCATAGCCAAAATAAACTCAAACCATAAGCAAACATAACCGAAATCAAACATGGAAATTAAGCAATTTTCGCATGGCTCAAATTATACAGAACTGAAATCCTACATTTCAAAAGAAAATCCAGCCTAACATGCCATAGGTTTTATAGTTCACTTATAAAGGTACCGAAAACAGTGGATAGTGTGATAGACTTTGCTAACGGTCCCCGAGCTCGTAACTTGAATCCAAAATCTATAAAATAGAAGCAAATATACACACAGTAAGCTATCTTAGCTTAGTAAGTCATAAGCAAATAAACAACTCAACAATATAGTCAACTCATATTAGCTAAACGAATTACATTAACATTACCATGCTCGACCTCAAACCTACAAATTCCATAATTAATACATTTTCATAGACAATTACCCACCTAGGCTGAATACTCACATAGTCATTTTAACATTATTAATCAACTTCCAAACCAAATAGTCATAATAAACCATACATTCATTTACTCATATTTGCAAGCTCAAAAGTTATAGTATAACATCACATATATCCATATATTACCCATATGGCCGAATATAAGAAATCATATATGCAAATATTTAAGAAACATTTTAATGATACACAAGTTATTCATTCACAAGCCGAATATACATACCACATACACTTATATTCTTCATTTGCATCGTATATGATTTACAACAAATATTCGAAGTACTTACTTACCTTATCTCAAGTAGGTATCAAGTTAATTCATACCTGGTCATTTAGCTCGTTTTACACATTTGAACACAACTTATCTTTTCCCGATGAACCATTCGGAATTGGATAGGACACTCGGATAATCACACATATCATACAACGCCAACGTCCCAAACGTGGTCTTACATGTAGTCACATATCGATGCCACTGTCCCAGACAGGGTCTTACTTGCACACATATATCAGAATCCTATGTAATGACATATGTATCCTAATTATTCCTAAGGTTCGTACGGGGCTTTCAGACATCGTAACTTGGTCGAAACAAATGCATGAACATGGTTACCAAGCTTATACACATTCGACAATAGCATATATAAAATTCATATATTTCATTCCAGCATATATACTTAGTATTTAATTAAAATTAAGTACATCTATTTGCTTATAAGCTTACCTCGGACGATATAAAACAGAACGAGATAGCTAGTCGACAACTTTCGTTTTCCATGATCCAAATCTGATTTCTTTGGTTCTTGATCTAAACATATTCAAATTAAGCTCATTCAAACATATTTTAATTCAATTTAGTCCAAAAATAGATAAATGGGTAAATTACCATTTTACCCTTGACATTTACACTTCTTATAATTTAGTCTCTATGCATAAAACACAGAATATGCAAAATTTCACTATACCCACGTTAGGCTGAATTTTACCCATATTCATACAAGTCCATATTTTTTATTTATTTCACATTTTAGTCCCTAAAATTATTATTTTTGTAATTTAGTCCTAATTACTCAGAATCATCATAAACTCCAATACAAAACATGATCTAAAACATATCTTTCATATTTCATCATCAAACAACAAAAATCACAAGCTCTCAACAATGGCATAACTTAAAATATTAACCAAAATTAAAAATTCAAGCAAAGGTTTACTAGTACTCGAAGCAACAATCTCAAAAACGTAAAAATTATCAAAAACTGACTAAGAGCGAACCTTGAACTAAGCTTGGAAGATGAACAAACTAGGTTTTCTTTTTCTTTTCTTCTTATTTGTGTTTCGGTTTTGAAGATGATAATATAAAGACATATATTAAGCTTTTTATGTTTTATTATACATATAATAACATTTTAATTAATTACTATTATACCGTTTATAATTAAATAACTAAAACACATAATACAAGGGTACAACAGGCCATTACCTATTCAAATGGTCTATTTACCACATTAAGGCTTCAATTTAAAAAGCCAATAGCAATTCAGCCCTTTATACAAATAACCATTAAATTTTCATTTTATGCAATTAAGTCCTTTTATTTAATCAGGCACCTAAATGACAAAATTAAATCACAAAAATTTCACAGATATAAATTCACACAAAATAAACACAAAATAATTTTTAAAAATTTTTCTAACTTGGATTCATGGTCCTGAAACCACCATTCTGACTAGGGTCTAAATAGGGCTGTTACAATACAGATTCTCAAAGATATACTTCGTTGTTGTATTTTAGAATTTGAAGGCAACTAGGAGAATTTTTTTCCATTGGTTGAATTCGCGTATAACAATAGTTTCTAATTCAGCATAAAGATGGCACCATATGAAGCTTTGTATGGTCGCAAATGCAGCACTCTATTGTATTGGACCGAACTTAGTGAGAAAAAGATTCACCAGGTTGATTTGATCCGAGAGACTAAAGATAAAGTGAAAATAATTCGCGATAATTTGAAAGCAGCTTCATATCAACAAAAATCATACGCGGATTTAAAGTGAAAAGGCATTGAATTTCAGATCAGCGATAGAGTATTTCTGAAAGTATCGCCGTGGAAGAAAATTCTTCGATTTGGTTGCAAAGGCAAGCTAAGTCTGCGATTTATAGGGTCGTATGAAATCATAGAAAGAATAGGGCCAGTAGCATATCGGCTAGCTACCATCAGAATTAGAGAAGATTCACAACGTGTTTCATGTGTCGATGTTACAAAGGTATCGATCAGATCCATCACACGTAATTTCTTCGGCAGAGATTGAAATTCAACCTAACATGACATAAAATGAAGAATCGATCAGAATTTTAGCTCAAGAAGTTAAAGAATTGAAAAATAAACGTATAGCTTTAGTGAAAGTGTTGTGGCAATGTCACATGGTTGAAAAGGCTACGTGGGAGCCCGAGGAAACTATGAGAAAATAGTACCCTAACCTCTTTTCCGGTAAGATTTTTGGGGACGAAAATCCCTAAGGGAGGAGAGTTGTAACATCCTGTTTTTAGGCAAATCGAAACAGTGATTTCGAGACCAGAAATTCGAAATCAAAATAATTATTTTATTATTATTTTAATGTCTAAAACATGATAATATGTTTGTGTGAGATTTCGTTAGGAAATTTTATTGTTAAGTGTTCAATTCGATAAAAAGGACTAAATCACGTAAAGTGCAAAAGTGATGTTCTAATAGCTAAAGGTATTAAATAGCTATAGAACCTTAAAGTAAGAGTCCTTAAGTGATAATTAGACCATTATAATGGTGAGTGGACAATTATGGACACATTGTTAGGTGTGTTAATGGTTTATTAGTAAGATTAATTTGGTAATTTAGTAATTAAGATAAATTAAATAAAAAAAAGTCAAATTTCTTCTCCATTTCATCTTCTTTAGCCGACAATTAGAAGGGATAACACCATTTTAGGGCTTGAAGCATTCAGCACCTTCATTAGCTCAACCGTAAGTCCGTTTTTGTCCCTTTTTTAATGATTTTTATGTTTTTGAGATCGTTGCAACTAGGTTTAGCTAGCCCAGGTACTATTTTGCAAAACTATTAAAGATTGAGGATGTTGCAATTGATGAATAAGCATGTATTTTAGTGTTTGATGATAGATTATGAATGTTTGATGATAGTTACACAAGTTTTGCGAAGTGATTTTTAGTGAAAATGCAAATTAGGGATTAATTTGTGAAATGTGGAAACTTTTTGGTTAAAATATGAACTAAATGAAAAATATGGGCTGCTAGGGACCTAATTGAAATCTGGCTAGCATGGGTTTGGATGAAATTGCATGAATTTTTAATTTTATGAAATAACAACTACATTGTAAAAGTTGTGAAATACTTGGGGCAAAAGTGTTAAAGTGTTTTATTGAGTGTTTAGGATTAGATTGAATAGAAAGATTATTAAATAAGCTAAATTTGATCTTATATAGATCAAGAAAAACGAAGTTCGGAACTAGATCGGGGGAAAAACAAAGTACTCGACTAATCAACCTATTTCACCATTTTGTGAATTGAGGTAAGTTTGTATGTAATAAGTTTCATTATCAAAGTATTTTAAATACTTTGATATTGCATAAATTGTGAATACGAGAGTACGGTCATGTTCGATTATGATTCGACAAACGTGAAAATCTCAATTGAACCTTATGAATAGATTAGGATACAAATGGCATGTTATTAGGGGTTATTGTGATATTGTGATTCGAGTGTTGGTCCTGAACATCCTACCGATGGCTGAGTATACTGGCATGTGTTACGGTTCCTTGATAGCTTGTGTAGTGGCACCGTGTAGCTACGTCTTGACCCACAGCTTGTGTGAGCTGGCCCGTTGATAGCTTGAGAGTAAGCATTTATGTGATATGAGATTGAGATAGCATTGGCTTTGTATGTGGCACTTTGGTGCGAGTTTCCCGTGTATCGGATAGTACTTCGAATGGTTCAACGAGTAAATGATAGACGTAGTTGAGTATAAGATTGATACGAGATGGTACATACCTGTACACGGATCGTATAAGCTTTAAATTGAAGGAATTTATGAAAGATACGTATAATCTTATGATTGATTATATTAAAGGTTTGTTAGTTAATATGAGTTACATGTTGACATATTCAATTTGTTGAATTGTATATTTATAATCAAATTGTGTTTATTTCATACGAGCTTACTAAGCTATAAAACTTACTTTATTTATTTTACCATGTTTTATAGTGATCTCAAAGCTATCTCGGATTCGGGGATTATCAGATACTTCATCACACTATCCTACTATCACTTTGGTACTTTTGAGATTATGTTTTAATTATATGGCATGTATAGGATTTATGGTTATTTTGGTTATGAGTTGATAATGATTTTTGTAATAGCCCAAAATTGGGTCTAGTTGGAATAGAGGTTTCGGGACCACAAAATCTGAGATATAAATAATTATTTTATGATTAGTTTGAGGTCTATGATATGATTGCATGATTGTGTGAAAATTTTGTGAAGAAATTCTATGCATAAAGTGCTTAATTCGAAGTTAGGGACTAAATTGAATAAGTTGCAAAACTTGCATTCTAGAAGTTTCTAGTATGAAATTGATTTGAAATATTAATTAGGAGGTCTTAAATAGAAATTTTACCAATTTCTAAGTTATGGAAAAAAATTGGACATGGATGGAATTTTTGGAAAGTTTAGTAGTAAGGGTATTTTGGTCATTTAGGGGTAAAATGAATTAAAATACAAAATTAAAAGCCAATTTTGCTCATCTTCTTCACCATGCACGTGTATACCAAGGGAGACTCCATGTCTAGGGTTTTCAAGCTTCCCAAGCTCAATTGTAAGTCCGTTTTAACCCTGTTTTTCAAGTTCTTTACGTTTTTGGAGTACCGGTAACTTGATTTAGCTTATGCTAGCAATAATTCAACCTAGGGTTCATATTTGGAAAAATACCCATAGGTAAAATTTGTGTATTCTGGTGTTTTATGATACAATATGAGGTTTTAAGTTATGTTAGACAACTTGTGCTACTCGGTTTTAAGTGAAAACGAGCAAAAGGGCTTAATCGATAAAAATACCTAATAGTCATAAGTATATGTTAGAGTGAGAATTTGATGTTACCATAGAAGGGAAAGTGATCATCATGTCATAAAACATAAGAATAAGGGATGAAGTTTAATTCCCGAGCCTAGGGGAAAAAGTGTAAATTGCAAAAGTTTTGGGGCAAAATTGTAATTTTTCCAAAGTTTGAGTTAAGGACTGTTTTGAATATTACATTAATTAAATAAGTAAAATATGATGTTTTAGATCCCGGAAAACGAGATTTGAACCTAGAATGAGAGAAAAATTGAAAATTGGGAAAGTTGGTAAAATGGCCGTTTTAATATCAAGGTAAGTTCATATGTATAATAAGCATTAATTTATGCACGTTTCAATGTAAAATTGATATATTTACTATGATCTCCGAAGTGTTGAAAGTATGTAAGTTGGTATGATAATAATACAACAATAATGTTGTAATTTATATTTGAAAGTTAAATTTAGTGAATTAATTGAATTATGTTAAATTAAATGATTATGGTGCCAAGTTTATGAATTGATCTAAAAATATGTCTATGGTACATGAAGTGCATTGAATTATCATACATAAATGTGATTTCTATGATTATGGATATTATGGGAAATTATAAGTTCATATGATTTTTAATAAGACAATGTGTAATTTAATGTTATTGCGTTGATATTAAATGAGATGTAAGTTTATATGTAAGTAATACATCACTATTACTTGTATTATGATATTTTATAAAAATATTGGAAATATGTTTGTGGATAATTACTTGATTGGTGAAATTGTTGGAAAAGAGAGAGAAATCCCGGTTGAACCTTCGGAAAGATTGGATGATACAGATGGTATGTAGCTAGGTCACATGTATAATGCTGAGTGCACATCATGTGTACAAGAGAGCTACAAGACATTATGATGTAGCTAGGTCGCATGGGTGATACTATGTGTACACCATGTAGACAAGAGAGCTACGGGATATATGTAGCTAGGTCGCATGCGTGGTTCCAAGTGAAGGACACCATGTAGACAAGAGAGCTACGAGATAAACTGGCTAGGTCACATGGGTGGTACTAAGTGTTCACCATATGTACAAGAGAGCCGAACTATATGATGGGTGGAGCTATGTGTTGAAACCACCAAGTATCGAGGATTCATCCGAAGTGTTCAACAAGAGACTCTCTATGTATTGCTTTGTGAGTTTTGTGATGAATAAGTGCAGGAACTTGGTTATGTGAATGATGTGTTCATTAAGTGACCAAGATGTGGTAAGGTTATAAACAAGTAAGTTATACATGAGGATGATTATATGGTGACCTTGTGATCATGCGCCTATACTTGTGATGTATGAAATGTGGTGAAAATGATTTGTGATATGTATGTTAAAATGAGGTTAATACAAAGAAAGTGTGAAAGAGTGAATTAGCAATAAAACTGTTTTGGACAATAGCAGTGACGTGATTTTGAAAAATCACCAAAAATAGTATAAATTTAATCAGAGACTGAATGAGAAAACAAAAAGAGAATGTTATGTATCATGACATGTATATATATATGACTAGTCTCAATGTAATGCTTGTTGGGTATGGAATTGAATTGAAATGTTTCAGGAAAACATGTTATTCTGCGCATCTGAATCGTGGTATTTTATAAAGATATGATCTAGCTTTAAATATGAATGCTTGATGATTAAGCTGAAGATTTTTGGTAAGATGATAATCTTGGTATAAATGTATAAGTGGTACTATAATAAACAAGGTAAAATGAGTATGAGAGGCACATGTATGATGACATACAAATGCTATGTTTGTGGTTTAATTGAGGATGTTTAATCATTAAATGAATACCATGTTATATGCTTTTGATTTTGTATAAGTGTGTAAGAGATCAAGGTGGACCAAAGCTTGGAAAATAGCCTAGGTATATTCCACACAAGCAGAGACACGACCATGTGTCTCAGCCGTGTATGGAACACGACTTTGGGACACGGGCGTGTGGAGCCTTAAAGCATGAAATTTCCAAGATTTCGTAAGTTCTCGGTTTAGTCCCAAATCCTTTCTAAAGTATGTTTTGGGCTCCTTAGACTCAAATAAGGGATTATGTGTAAGAGAATGAACGCTTTGAAATATGAATAAAATTTTATGGCTCGTATTTTAGTTTAATGTTTGTATGTTTGTCTGGTAATGCCTCGTACCTTAGCCCGGCCTCGGATACGGATAAGGGGTGTTACAATTTTGGTCCTTTGAAATGGCTTGTAAATGTTAAATTTTTTGGTTTGTTTATGGCCATGGCTTAACTTGGTCGGTTTGATTGTGTATATATTTGTGCATATGGCTCTTATTATGTGCTTGAATATGGAGATGTGATGATAGATGGTATTTGGTATTTATGAGTACTAAATGATTGAGTCATGAACTTGACATGTTAATCAAAGTAGGTAAAATAATGTATGTTTAGAAAATGACCATATTGATGATTTGATAAAGTCAAATATGTCAATTGAATGGCACATTGTGGTATTTGTGTTTTGTATTGGTTTGTAATGAAATGGTATGGATATTGCTTGGTTGGAGTTGATTTAATTGCTTATTTATGCTGTTTTTTGGTACCATTGAGTTTGGTGTAGGTGTGCACGAGCTTGGGGGGCAAATTGGCTTGGTAAATAGCCTATTTTTGTCTACACGGGCAGAGACACGGGCGTGTATCTCAGCTGTGTGATACATGGTCATGTACACGGCCGTGTGTCCCCTGGTGTTGAAACAAAAATTAAGTTAGTATGCTCTACACAGCCTCACACATGGGCGTGTGACTTGGCTGTGTGGCATAAGTCAGTATACCCTACAAGTTTGGCACAGCCTAGCACATAAGCATGTGTGGCCATTTTTAGGGCACACGGGCTAGCCACATAGGTGTGTGTGTGTTGGTCCTGTGACCCAAGTCAGGGAGTTACATTGGGTTGGACACGGGCTGAGACACGGCCATGTGCTCTCATTTCTAATGTCCACACAGCCTGCAAAATAGACGTGTCTTTTGCTATGTGAGAGACACGGCCAGGTCACACGGACATGTGTCCTTTGTTTTTGAGAAAATTTCTAAGTGTTCTAAAAGTTTCAAATTATCGGTTTAGTTCCGAACCACCCCGAATGCATGTTTTGGATCTCAAAGGCTTGTATTAGGGACAATACGATTGGTTGTGAATGAATTGTATTTGAATTGACTAATTGTATGAGAAATATATGTTTATATGTGTGGTAAGTTCAGTAATGCTCTGTAATCCTATTTTTGCATTGAATACAGGTGAGGGGTGTTACAGCATCGGTCTCACAGTCCTTTGGTGATGAGATGAGAAATGTTTTTTTCATTATGATGAACCAATGGTTTAATAAATTTAAGCAACCAAATCCTGTAATTCCGCAACCTTCACCCCTTGCTGTACCTCTTGTGACACCCACGTCTCCTCAAAGTCCTATACCTATAATAGTTTCTCGTCTATTTGTGAATAAAGTTCATAAATGTGGAGCTGAAGATTTTAGAGGCAAAGTTGGTGATGATCCTACAAAAGCTAAGTACTAATTAGTGAATACGAAAAGAGTTTTTAAGGAATTAATGTGCACCCCTGAAGATTGCTTGAGATGTGTTGTTTCGTTATTGAAAGATTAAGCATATTCATTGTGGATACTCAGAGCATGATGACATCTAGTGAATGTATCAATTGGGAATTCAGAAAAAAAATATGTTAGTCAGTTTTTTCTTGATAAGAAAAAAAAAGGAATTCTTTAAACTAAAACAAGGAAATTGATCGGTTGCTGAGTATGAACAGAAATTTGTGTAGTTAAGCAAGTATGCTCGTAACATAATGTCAAATGAAGAAGAAATCTTGTAACACCCCTAACCCGTATTCGTCGCTGGAATAGGGTTACAAGGCATTACTGAACAATACATATCATTCTCATACATAATACATACATTTATGCATTCATAAAGAAAATCCATTGTACACACCCACATGTCCCTTATAAGGCTCTACGAAACCTTATAACATGCTTAAAAGAGGTTCGGGACTAAATCGATAACATTTAAAAACTTCAGAGAACTTATAAAATTTTCATGCATTCAACGGTCACATGCCTATGTGAACAGGCCGTGTGCCTCACACGGCTGCCAGACACGCCCGTGTCGTAGGCCGTGTGAAAATAGGGCATACATACTGACTTGCACCACATGGCCGAAGACACGCCCGTATGCCATGGTCATTGGAAAACTGGAGGGTATACTGACTTGGGTCACACGGTCGGCCACACGCCCATGTGATAGTCCGTGTGTCTAGGCCGTGTCAAACTTGTAGGGTATACTAATTTAATTCGAAGGGTTGCCCCAGGGGACACACGATCATGTACCAAGGCCATGTGTCACACACAATCAAGCTACACCCCCGTGTGCTCGGTTGTGTGGAGTGAAAATAGGCTTGGTTGAAGCCACATTTCTCATCCATTCTCAAGCATATCTAAACCACAACACTTGTACCAATACATTAATAAGCAACCAAAACATGCTATTTCATACACATTTCATGCCATTTATAAACCATCTTCTCAACTACTCAAATCCATAAACAAAGCATACCAAATCAATATGCCAAAATCATCAAACTTACATAACTTTCAATTGCATTTTCTCACCATCTTATTAACTATTTCATATCTCAAAACATACCATTTCATCATCTCAAAATCAATCCACAACTTGTCATTTTTTGAGCAATAAAACACCAATTAACAACTAGCAAGTTGAACAACTCATAACCATCACAAGATCCATATCAAAATAGGCCAAAACAAAAGGCAACCATTACCACATATATTACTTATTAAACTCATAAATCAAGGCAACTTAAAGGGCTAAATACACACCAACATTACGTACCTATACAAGCCAAATCTCATGGCTATATCATAACTCAAAACATATCATAATATCACTAGCCTATACATGCCATATACCATATTTACAAAGCAACAAAAGTACCAACAAGTTGATCGATACTGTGATGACGATTCCTGATGATCCCGAAGTCTGAGCTAGCTTCGATTATCTATAAAATAGGGAAAGAACACACAAAGTAAGCTTTAAAAACTTAGTAAGCCATATACAAATAAAATTTCCACATAAAAAATATCATTTCCATCAATAGGCAACTATAAGTAAACACATATAAGTTCACAAACCTTTCTCATTGTACACATATTCAATATCATAATTGAATTCATCATATACTTTCCTGTTCAATATTCGTATGAATCTCATACATACCTGAGTCACTTAACTCATTCACACATTCTTTCATGACTAGACTTTGCCCGTTGATCCATTCTGAATCATTATGGATACTTGGAAGTCACATATAGCTTGTAGAACGCTATATCCCGGATATGGTCTTACATGTTATGACATATCGATGCCACTGCCCAGACAGGGTCTTACACGAAATCACATAATGATGCAAATGTCCTAGACGTGGTCTTACACATAATCACAATACAATGCCAATGTCCCAGATATGGTCTTACATGTAATCACATCTCGCTAATCCTAATGTCATGACATTTGTATCCTATACTATTCCTAAGCTTCGTACGAGACTTTCGGATATCATAACTTCATCGATTCATGCTCGTATTTTCTCATTCAACATTCATAACAATTCAATGACAAATAAACATTTATAAGTCAACTTAAAGGTATTTATTTGCATATGAACTTACCTCGTATTAGGGATTGACTATTGGGTCGACTATTCAATAACCTTCGATTTCACCCGATCTAAATCCGATTTTTTCTTTCAGGATCTATATGAATTCAAATTTAGCTCATTTAATCACCTATTAATTCAATTTCATCTAAAAATACTTACTAGAGCATTTTTGCACTTTAGTCCCTAAAGTTTCACATTTATTCAATTTAGTCCTTATTTCACAAAACACAAATTGCACTAATTCTATTCAAACCCATGTGTGCCAAATTACTATAGTACCCTTAGCCATCCATATTTCACATTTATTTCACATTTCAACCACATAATTTTTAAATTTTACAAATTAACCCCTTTTTGACATTTTTGTCAAAAATCACTTTATCAAACTTGTATAACTATCAACAAATATTCATTTTCCATTATCAACATTCAAACACATCAAGCTATCATCAATGGAAACTCAAAAATTCATCAACCAATTCAGAAATTAGGGTACGGGCTAGCTAAAACACGAAGCAATGATCTAAAAAATGTAAAAATTATCAAAAACCGAGCAAAGAACATACCTTAATCAAGGAATTTGCTAGCCGAATATGAAAGCCCTAAAATGACTTCTTTTTCTTTCTCCATTTCGGTTAAGGATGATAATAATAAGGCTTATTCTTGTTTTTTTATTAATATTAACATTAATAACCAAATTAAAAAATTAACCTTAATTAAAACCATTTAAAACATTCAATTAATGCCCATTTATGTCAAATTCCACTATCAATGGTCTAATATCAGCATAATGACCTCTTATTTAATAAACCATAACAATTAAGCACTTTAAACAAGTAGAATGCAACTTTTGCACTTTACGCAATTTAGTCCTTTTTATCAAATTGAGCTATTAAACGATAAAATTAGCTCATGAAATGTAACACCCCTAACCCGTATTGGTCGCCGGACTAGGGTCACAAGGCATTACCGAACGTAAACACAATTCTGAACATTCTCATATTAACATAAGTCATATTCTAACATACATGTAGAGCATATAACTAATTAAATAATAAACATACATTATAAAACATATTGCGTCTACAAATCATAGGTTCATCACTTTGATGATAAGCGAATACCAAAATAAAAATCAAACATTGTATTTCTTAAATTATATCACAAGGCAGCTTATCCCTTAGCATATATGGCATTATCAATTTTACAAATGATCAAAAAATATTTCATTAAACATTAAAGTCATACCAATTCCACCATTCAAACTTAAGTTAAAAGTTTACCAATTGCATACCCAAATACAAATATATATACTTGTTACTTATTAACTATCCATTTTACTAGCAAAACATACCTAACACCTACTCAATATTTATCTTCATCAAATGTATCTTTTTTACCAACCATATAAACATAATATATGCAAATTCATTTCTATTACAAACCGAATCATAATGACAAATATCATTCGGTTATACACATATATAAATATATCATCAACCTCCATTATTAAGCCAATTTACTAAACCATTCACAAGACAAAACATATCGTAATAAACCTTTACCATATTCGAACATAACTATATATCATTTAATGTCAATTTACATAATAACACCTATATCAAACATAACAACCAATTTCATTTATATTTTATCTATACAAAACCATAGCTGAATCAACTAAACATACTTATGAAAATATATATATACACCATGACCGATTCATCAACCACATCCAAATCAACTAAACATACCTATGTATCTTTTATGACCAACTATTCATATCATATTCAAATTCATTAGTCAACTTCAATGCACAAAACACATATCATAAATTCCTCTCATCCATGGTACATAGCATTATAACAAAAAATGAGCTCAAACCATAGTCGAAACATAACCGATTTCAACCAAATAAGTTAAGCCATTTTCACATGGCTTATATACATGCACTTTCAAAATAAACTAACTCCAAGGCTAGCCTATACATGCCATAATTCGAGTTCAACTTATTAAGTACTGAAATAGTAGATAGTGTGATGAACTTTACTGATGATCCCTGAGCTCGTAACTAGACCCAAAATCTATAAAACAGAATTAAATACACACAGAGTAAGCTTTTATAGCTTAGTAAGTCATAAGCAAATAAACAACCCAATGATATAATCAACTCAATTAAACTAATCAAATTATAATATCATTATCATTTTTAGTCACCTACTTACAATTTCATAAATAATATATACACTTTCACACATAAATGTTACCTTAGCTGAATGCTTATTTAATTATATTAACAAAATATTATTTAACTTCAAAAGCCAAAATGTCATTATATAAATAAGTATACTTTTACACACATACACAAGCTTATGAATCAAAATACAACATCGTATACATATACTAATTATATGGCTGAATATACATGATCATATATACACATATTCAAGACCCAATGCAATAATATTCATATTATTTATTCACAAGTCCGAATACACTTACCATATTCACATTCATTCTTCCTTAACTTCATACATGATTTGCAACAAATAACAAATAATTTACTTAACTTATTTCAAGTAGGTAATAAACTAATTCATACCTGATCATTTCAGCTCATTTTACACATTCGATTACAACTTATCGTTACTTGATGAACCATTCAAAATTTGATAGGACACTTGGATAATCACATATATCGTACAATGCCAACGTCCCAAACGGGGTCTTACATGTAATCACATATCAATGCCACTGTCCCAGACAGGGTCTTACTCGCACACATATGTCGGAGTCATATATTGATGCCAACGTATAAAACGTGGTCTTACTCGCACACATATATCGATACCATGGTCTTACTCACACATCATATATCGGGATCCTATGTCATGACATATGTATTCTAGCTATTCCTAAGGTTCATACGGGGCTTTCAGACGTCGTAACCTGGTCGAAACGAATTCATAATCATTTCTATCAAACTTATTCACATTTGGCTATTAAATAAATATATTTACATATTTCAATTCAGCATATACAATTCACATTTAATTAAAATAAGTACGTCTATTTGCTTATAAACTTACCTCGGACGATGAAAAACGGAATGGAACGACTAGTCGACAACTTTAGTTTTCCCCCGATCTAAATCCAATTTCTTTCGTTCTTCATCTAAACATATTCAAATTTAACTCATTCAAACATATTTTCGTTCAATTTAGTCCAAAAACACATAAATGGGCAAATTACCATTTTACCCTTGACATTTTAAACTTTTTACAATTTAGTCCCTATTACACAAAACAAAAAATATGCAAAATTTCAATATACCCATGTTAGGGCGAATGTTCCTAGTGTTCATATAAGTCCATATATTTCATTTATTTCATATTTTAGTCCCTCAATTTATTATTTTTTGCAATTTAGTCCTAATTACTCAAAATCATCAAAAACTCCAATACAAAACATGTTAACCCAAACCATATATGTCATATTTCATCATCAAACAAAAAAAATGACAAGCTTTCAATAATGGCATAACTCAAAATATTCATCAAAATCAAAAATTCAAGCATAGGTTTTGTAGATAACTTAGCAACGATCTCAAAAACATAAAAGTTATCAAAAATCGAGCTAAACACATACGTTAATCAAGCTTGAACAAGGCCGAACCCTAGCTTTCTTTTTCTTTTTTTTCTTATTTTTTTATTTCGGCAAGAACATGATAATATGAAAGCTTATTTTAATCTTAATGTTATAATAAAACATATATTAACTTAATATTCAATTTACAAGTTTAACCTTAATGAAATAATATAAAAACTATATAATATATGCGTAATGCCGTCCATTCATTTAATCAATGTATCACAATAGTGTGACATTAGATATTTCAAGCTCCTGTGATAGGTAAATATGTGACATTTCTCGCCATACAAATGGTGTCGCCAAATTTTCAACGCAAACACAATAGTTGCCAACTCTAGGCCATTTAAAAATGCATCACAAAAAATCATAAATTCTTTACCCGAGTCAGGCTAAACCAAAACTGGTGCCTCAGTCAATAGTGCTTTCAACTGATTAAAACTTTACTGACATTTCTCGGACCATTAAAATTACACATCTTTCTATAAAACTCGTGTCATTGGTATAGCTACCATCGAGAACCCTTTTACGAATCTTCGGTAATAACCAGCTAATCCCAGAAAACTTCTAACTTCAGCTACATTTCTCGGTGGTTTCCAATCAACAATTGTCAAAATTTTACTCGGATCAACTCTGATGCCTTTAGTCGATACTATATGTCCCAAAAAATTGACTTCTTGGAGCCAAAACTCACATTTGCTAAATTTAGCAAACAATTGTTTATCATGCAGGGTTTGTAACACAATTCACAAATGTTTAGCATGCTTGGACTTGTCTTGTGAATATATCAAAATGTCATCAATAAATACCATAAAAAATCTGCCTAAATACAGTTTGAAAATTTTGTTCATCAAATTCTTACTAGACACTAAATTCGTACGCACATATGAATGAGTTGATCCCGGATCAATCAAAGTAGTAATATCAAATCAAAAATAGAGAAAGTATCAGTAATAACATCTGGCGTAGAAGCATCTTCTCATGCACAAATAGCATAAGCCCTAGCTGGTGCTCAGGCCTCGGATCTCACAGTAGAATCTTTTGTAACACCACGACTACCACTCATATTCCTAAGATTATGAGGTGGTCTACCTCTCGTAGTAGTGTTGCTCAGCCTCGTGGTCTAAGCTTTCTCTTTCTAGAAATTCTCTACTCAATCTCTAAGGTAGTGGTCTAAGGAACCACACCTGAAACACGCTCCGTTCTTTAATCGACACTCACCATAATGTTGTCTTTTATTGCGCTTGCAATTGGGCCCAACATCTCTGACACTAACCACACTTGCTACAAGCGTAGCCTGAGCTTTTGGACTGAAGCGTCAGGTACCTCTATCTATATTAGAATATCTTGCAAAATCTATAAAATGGTTGTAAGGTTTTTTTGATTTCTTTGATGCTGAATGATATGACTTCCCAATCGATCTCTTTCTCGAGTCTTTAACTTTAAAATCAGCATATCTTTCCTCTTTATTGAGCTCATCAGCTTTATGTTCTTGATCGACCAGTACAACAAATTCTTTTAGCTCAAGAATTCCAACTAGAAGCTTAATGTCCTCATTTAACCCTTTTTCGAATCTTTTACACATAGCAGTCTCGATCTGAAAACATTCCTGGGCATATTTACTTAGTCTAACAAATTCCTGCTTGTACTCTGATACAGACATACAACCCTGTTTGAGCTCAAAAAGTTATATTCGCTTTTAATCCAAAAACCTTTGACTAATGTATTTCTTTCAAAACTCAGTTTGGAAGAATTCCTAAGTAATTCACTCTCTTGGCATAATAGAACTTTACGTGATCCATCACTGGTAAACCAGATCTTTCAATAACGGTACTGTACATTTAACTCACTCAGTCGGTGAACATGATAGCTCATCGAAAACCATGATTGTATTCTCTAACCAGAATTCAGCTCTCTCAGGATCATCTTCAGCATTAGGTTGTTGAGAAGTTGGGTTCATTCATACGAACTCGGTAAATCATTCGTTTATCATATGAAATAAGGCTTCCTAAGCCTCTCCCCCTAGGCCCTCAAATACGGGCCTTGTGCTGCTCGATACAACTCTATGAACAGAAGCTTAAGCGTTGCTTTCTACTTCATCGGAGTTAGCTCGGTTGGATGTCATTGCTATATGAAAACATGTTTCAAGTAGTTAGAAGATATCTCACTATCATAGGTTATATAATAGCATGTATAGCTAGACTTGTACATGTTACGTTCAGTGCCAAAATTTACTAAATGATAGCTCTGATACTAATAAATGTAACACCCCTAACTCATATCCGTCTCTAAAATAGGGTTACGGAGTATTACCAAAGTTTACAATTCAAACGACCATAAATTTCAAACATTTCATATTATATCAATAAACATATTAAAATCAGTTTAAATCATAAATATGACCCTTATACGAGCCTTCGAGGCCCAAAATACGTGTTAGAAATAAGTAGGGACTAAATAAAAAACTCAGAGAATTTTTCAGAAAATTGTGAAAATTTTCAACACTGTAGGGGTCACACGGCCGTGTGAGTCTCAGGCAGTATGGGCATTCAAAGTAGGAACATACAGTCGTGTCCCAGCCCATATATGTGCCCGTGTAATTTAATGACTTGGGCCACATAGCCAAACCACACACCCGTGTGCCAGGCTGTGTACCCTTCGAAATAACCTCACACGTTCATGTGCCAGGCCATGTAGTAACCTGACTTGCAACCCTTTGAAAGCTACAAGGGATGCAAGGCCATGTCACTTGGCCGTGTGTCACAAATAATTGAGACATACGCCCATGTCCCTACTCATGTAGATGAAAATAAGTTATTTTACAAGCCATTTTTCTCACCCAATTTGGCATGTTCCTACAACCACAAATGCACATTTACACAAGCCATAATAAGGCACTAAAACCATGTATATTCTAGCCTTATATAAATGGTATGATCACATACAACCAATATGCCCTTAGGCACCTCAAATGACAATAAATAAACATGTATAACTTTGTATTCATTTTGGCCAACTAAACAACTAACTTATAGGCATGTTTGCCTTAATACATAACATTGATCTTGTAACAGTCCGGTTAAGACCCTAGTCAGAATAGTGGTTTTGGGACCACAAATTTGAGTCAAAAAAATATTTAAATATTATTTTCTATGCTTATTATATGTGAATTAGTATGTGTGAAAATTTCGTATGAAAATTTAATCGTTTGTGTGCTTAATTTGATAAAAGGACCTAATGACATAAAATGTAAAAGTTGCTTGTTGTTTGTTAAAGTGCTTAATTGTTATGTCTCTTTAATTGAGAAGTCCTTATGTGGTTAATATGCCATTTACATAGTTATGGACATTAATAGCCTTAATTAACATGAATTGTATGTTAATTAATAAAGGGGCAAATTAGTAAATGATGAATTATTATGTTTTTAATAAAGCAAAAGGATGAAATTATTCATTATTGTGTTCATCCATGCTGAAAATTAAAATAAGAAGAAGCCAAGCTAGGTTTTGATATTTGGCTGTTGTTCATTTTGATTAAGGTATGAGTTTTGCTCGGTTTTTGATAATTTCCACGTTTTTGTGATCGTTGCTTGTTATTCTATAAAGCCCATGCCTAAATTTCTGATTTTGATGATGATTTTGAGTTATGCCATTGATGAAATTATGAGTTTTGTGAAGTTAGTTGTTAGTAAATTAAAGATATGTGTTGGGTTAACAAGTTTTCTCTTAGAATTTTTGATGAATTTGAGTAATTTGGACTAAATTGTAAAAAGGATATTTTGAGGGACTAAAATGTGAAATAAATGAAATATTTGGCTTGTATGAGCTATATGAAAATTCGGCTAAGCTTGTGTAAAAGGAAATTTTGAGTACTTTGTGATTTTGTGAATTAGGGAGTAAAGTGTTAAAATGTGAAAATGTGAGGGCTAATTTATAAAATTCCCTAAATATGTGTTTTTGGATTGTTTTGAATGAATTTGATTTTGAATAAGTTAAATTTGAATTTATTTAGATCAAGAACAAAAGAAAACATAATTAGATCGGGGAAAATTGAAAGTTTTCAAGTAGCCTATCCTGTTTATTCGAATCCGTTCGAGGAAAGTCGTTATACAAATAAATGTATTTTGAATTGAATTATTACTGATTATATGCTTCGTATCTGATTCAGGTACGTTTGATTTGTATTCTATGTTTGAGAATGAAAGGTAAGTATATGTGTAAATGATGATATATGATCTAAATATGTGAATTTATGCTATAAGAGCAAATGAATTTAGAATATGTGATATGTATATGATAAGAGGTTGCTAGTAATATTTGGCTACAAAGTACATATAATTTGATGATGTTTACATGTTTTGAATGTTAAGTTTATTTGTATATGGCTTACTAAGCTTTTGAAAGCTTACTTTGTGTGTGTTTGCATTATTTTATAGATATCGTAGCTATCAGGAGCTCGGGGATCATCAAGGATCATCACCACACTATCGAACTATATTTTGGCACCTTTTAAAAGTGTAAATATCGAAGTATGGCATGTATAGGCTAGAAATATATGGATAAGTTTTGTAATGTATATATCATGCCATGTGATATGGCTAGTTTGTGTTTGAACTTATGGTTTGATATTGATATGTGATATGTGATGCAAATGTGCCATTGTGATGTGCTTTTGGCTGGCCCAAGGGAATGGTCAATTTGTTAAGTTTTGGTATGTGTATATTTTAGAATTTGGTACGGTTTTGGCATGAGATTTGACCATATGATTAAAGATTATGAAACCGTATGTTTTGGTATGTTTTTTATTTATGGAATGACATGAACTTATAGATGATATGAACGTGAAATTGGTTGATAATATTATGGCATGACTAGTGTATGTTTTGGTATTGAAATTGGCTAAAATTATAGTTCACATGTACTTGGTTTAATGCTTGTAGTTTTGACCCAAAATGAGTGGCAAGTTGGCCTTGTAAATGGCCTATTTTTGCCTACACGGGTAGGGACACGGGTGTGTGTCTAAACCGTGTTGCTCGAGGACCATTTTAAAATGAGCCTGAGTAGACTACACAGTTGCACACACGGGCATGTGTTAGGCCGTGTGGCCAAGTCAGTTTCAACCACGGGCTAGACACATGGGCGTGTGACTGGCCGTGTGACCCAAGTGAGTAGCCTTCCTAATTTTCACATGGCCTGCCACACGGGCGTGTCTTGTTGCTGTGTGGACAAGTAAGTATGTATGCCCTATTTTGACACGGCCTAGACACGTTAATGGATATCTGGTCTCATATGGAAGTAATTCCATTCTTTTAACTTAACTAATCACTAGATCAGACACGGGAGTGTCTAAAGCCAAGTGAGGCACACCTCTTATTCACACGAGCATATGACCTGTATAACTTCAAAAAATGTCTAAGTTTTGAAAAATTTTGTATGAGCTCGGTTTAGTCCTGACCCTTTTCTTAAGCATGTTTAAGGTCTCATTGACCTATTTTGTAACACCCCGAACCCGAGACCGTCGCCGGAGTCGAACACGAGGTGTTAACAGACTTCCAACCACTTATTAAAATTTTTCCAGACAAGCTGCCAATCTGCGTACTAGTCGCTTTAAAAATCATATCTTGAGCTCTGGAACTCGAAATCCAGTTCCGTGAATTTTCCCTGAAACTAGACTCATATCCCCATCTACATATTTTTTTTCTAGAATTTTTGGTCGGGCCAATTAGTACAGTTTATTAGTCAAAGTCTCCCATGTTACTGGGGTCGACTACACTGACCTTTGCGCATTACGACCTAGATATATCCCTGTACAGAGCTTCAATACTGATGCCGTTTGTTTCTGTAGAAACTAGACTCAGAGAGGAATCTATAAATATAAGGAATGGCTCCTAATTATCTCTGGTTAATTTATAATGAATTTCCAAAGTCGGAACAGGGAACCCAGAAACCGTTCTGGCCCTGTCTCACGAGAACCTGAATATCTCTTAACATACTGTCCATATGATTGTTTCGTTACTTCTATATGAAAATAGACTCATCGAGCTTCGATTACATAATTTATTCACTAATTAATTCCATTCCTACTAATTTTGTAATTTTTCAATCCCACGTCACTGCTGCTGCCAGCATCTGTTACTGAAGCAACTACGTCCATTTCGTGATTTCTCATTGATCTAACTAGTAATTCATCATACATATCACAAAATTATAATCATGACTAGCCATACCAAAGGCTAATCATTGTCAAACATCTCCCTACTATGCTATTGCCGTATCATGAATCTTAACACCAAAATTAATCAGCCATGACATATGGCATAAAAATCGTATTACCAAGACTTACGACCCAACATTAGAACCAAATTCAACCGAACATTATGCCATTTTTGCATGGCTAAAAGTTTACATACCAAATTTCAACAAAACATATTAGCCTATACATGCCGAAATGTTCTCCTAGACCAACTAAGAAGAAAATACCAAAGGTTGCTAGCCGGTGTGATGACTTCGACGACGGCACGATCACACAAAAAGAGACGAGTCCAAGAAACCTAGAATAGGTGACAAGCAAACACCGAATGAGTATATAGCTCAGTAAGCCATAAGCATTCCACAACCATCCATTAATAAAATTATCACAACAGGAAACAATGAAATGAGGTTAAGTACTCCATCCATACCGAACTATACCATAGTTCCTTAAACCCTATGGTTCAATCTCATACCAAGTCCTACATTGACCTTTCATACATCATTTTATTTTCGTTATAATCATACAATTAAACGAACTTTCACCTATTCCACAATGAACCTTATGTACGTGACTTCAACTATAATCGTCACATAGGTTCAAAACTTACCAAGCTCAACTCCAAATATGAACATAGCGCCTATTAGCCATGAACTCAAGGTACTTACCTTTTCCGCTGTCCAAAATTGACTCTCACCCTTCATGTAAATAATTTATATAAAATATATATTGGGTTGCACACATAATGTTTAGTAATCAACCACACACACTTAGTGCCATGCACTTTAAACTCACTCACTTAGTGCCATGCATTTCAAGTTCGCACACTTACCTTTTCCGCTGTCCAAAATCGACTCGGTAAAGTCGCACCCTTAATGTAAATAATTTATAGAAAATATATATTGGGTTCGCACACATAGTGCTTAATAATCAACCGCGCACAATTAGTGCCATGTACTTTAAACTCACACACTTAGTGCTGTACAATTGAAACCCGCACACTTAGTGCCAATCTCATGACCGTGAACACTTCTTGCCCGCACACTTAGTGCCGAAAACCAGCCACTCTATAGGCCTCACTTCCTTTTTACACTCGACAATTTCATCTCTACTTACGTATACATTTGTATACATTTCATCTCATTAAACACAATGGTATAGGTATTACGATCATTTAAATCAATACCAAAGATATGCTTAATGACTTACCTGTGTTGGGTAAGACGGTTCCGACTCGGCTACTCGATGATCTTTTCTTTGCCTTTGCTCGATTCTCCTCCTTTAACTCCTTGAGCTTAATCAATAAATCAACTAGTTTAACCGCCTTGCTAAATATTTACAATCCAATTACACATGCATATTTATGTTAGTATATTCGGCAATCACCCTTACTAATCACCCACTTGATCAATTATAGAGAATCAAAGTTAATATCACAATGTGTACCCTATATGGCCCATTATACATAATCAAATTTAACATCATCTATATATTTACTCATATGGCCGAATATACCTAATCATACATACACCTAACCAAAAATAATTTCTAAAATCTTTATATGTTATACACTAAGCCGAGTACTCTTACCAAGTTCACCTATATTCTTCAACAAATTCTTCATTGATCAAACACATATTCGGCTAAAGAAATGGCAATTTTAGCAACTTTTGATTTAATACTTTATCAATTATAATACATCTAAATATTTTTTTCATATTATTAACACAATTCACATACATTACTTAATATAACATTTTCACATTCGGCATTAGTATCAACCATAGTAGCCGATTCTTCCTACTTTGTACCCATGCATCTATTTGATCCTTAGTTAGTTCAAACACTCAAAGTCAACCATCTCCATACCTCATCACCAAAGACATCAAAATACCAACCAAGAATTGTAACATGCATGGCCGAATATCATCTCCATCATTTAACAAAGTTTGAACCATGGCTAGGTAGATTTCAAATTTACAACTTAAAATATACATGAATCTCAAAGAATAATATCAAACATACCTCAATCTAGTTACATGGATGGCCAAACTTCCTCCTAATCCTCTTCCAAACCAAACATGAAGCAAGAACTCCTTCCTCCTTCCTTAGAATTTTCGGTCAAAAGAGGATGAAAAAGGATGAACAAATTTTTCTTTTCCTTTCTTTAGCTCACGGCAATGGGGGGGGGGGAAACAACCACTCATTTTTTTGTTTTCATTTCTTTATTACCCATACTCCTTATTTTATTTTTTTCTAACATACCTCACTAAGCCAACATGTTCCCAACATGTTTCCACCCATAGCATGGCCAACCACTAGCTCAAATTTTGGGTAATTTGACATGCAAACCCATCATTTTCATAACATGCATTAATAGACCATTTTAAATTAGCCTATCATATTTTCACCATGTCTCATATCGATCCCTATTTAATAATTTCTCATGCAATTGGCAAAATTGGAGAATGAAACTTCCACATACTCATGTACACACATAATAAGCATAGAATATGGAAATTAATTATTTTTATGACTCGGTTTTGTGGTCCCGAAACCACTTCCCGACTAGGGTCAATTTTGGGCTGTCACAACTCTCCCCCACTTAAGAAATTTTTGTCCCCGAAAATCTTACCGGTGAATAGGTTTGGGTATTATTCTTTCATCGAGCTCTCGGTTTCCCAAGTAGCTTCCTCGATCCCGTTTTTGAGCCATAACACCTTTACTAACGGAACCCTTTTGTTTCGCAACTCCTTCACTTCATGAGCTAGGATACGCATCGGCTCTTCTTCATAACTCATATCGGCTTGAATTTCAACCTCCGACGGACTAATTATGTGCGAAGGATCAGATCTATAGCGTCGAAGCATCGAAACATGAAAGACGTTGTGAATCTTTTCGAGCTCAGGGGGCAAAACTAATCGGTATGCAACTGGTCCAACTCGTTCAGATACTTCGTACGGACCGATGAACCTCGAACTCAATTTGCCCTTACGACAAAATCTAAGCACCTTCTTCAAGGGTGAAACTTTGAGAAATACTTTATCTCCAACCTGATATTCAATGTCTTTTCTTTTCAAATCCGCATACGACTTTTGACGATCCGAAGCGGCTTTCAAACTTTCGCGAATTACTCGGACTTTCTGCTCGGCATCCTTAATCAAATCAACCCCAAAGATTTTACTTTCACTAAGTTCAGTCCAAAATAATGGGGTACGGCACTTGCGACCGTATAAAGCCTCGTAAGGTGCCATCTTAATGCTTGATTGAAAGCTATTGTTATAAGCAAATTCAATCAAGGGCAAATATCTTTCCAATGAACCACAGAACTCTAAGACGCAACATCTCAACATATCCTCGAGTATCTGAATTATTCGTTCAGATTGGCCATCGGTTTGGGGGTGAAAAGCAGTGCTAAAATGCAGCTTGGTACCCAAAGCTTCTTGCAATTTCTTCCAAAATGGCGATGTAAATCTTGGGTCTCTATCCGACACGATAGAAATAGGTACACCATGCAATCGAACAATTTGGGAGATGTATATTTCTGCCAATTTATCGAGTGAAAAATCTGTACGGACAGGGATAAAATGAGCAGACTTGGTCAATCTATCAACAATAACCCAGACCGAGTCTTTCTTACTCTGAGTCAAAGGTAACCCAGACACAAAGTCCATTGTCACTCGATCCCATTTCCATTCGGGTATCATGATTGGCTGAAGTAATCCAGATGGCGCTTGATGTTCCACTTTTACTTGTTGACATATCAAACACCTTGAAACAAATTTAGAAATGTCTCGTTTCATGCCCGGCCACCAAAATTGACGTTTCAGATCGTTGTACATTTTAGTACTACCCGGGTGGATAGACATTCGGCCACTATGAGCCTCATTCAAAATCATCGAAATAAGTTTCGAATTCCTTGGAACACACAAATGACTTCTGAACCTCAAACAATCATCATCATCCATTTGAAACTCTGATTCCTTGTTCGGAACACACTCAGCCCGTTTTGCAAACAATTCATCATCAACTTTCTGGGCTTCACGAATTTGATGAATCAATAATGGTTTGGCTTTTAATTTAGCTACTAACACATTGTCGGGTAGAACAGACAAGTGCACATTCATCGCTCGTAAAGCAAACAGCGATTTCCGGCTTAAGGCGTCCGCAACCACATTAGCTTTTCCCGGGTGGTAATCAATGACAAGTTCGTAATCTTTCAACAACTCAAGCCAACGTCTTTGTCGCAGATTTAAGTCTCCTTGAGTCATCAAATATTTGAGACTTTTGTGATCCGAAAATACATGGCACTTTTCGCCAAACAAATAATGTCGCCATATTTTCTAGGCGAATACGATGGCGGCTAGTTCGAGATCATGGGTTGGATAATTTCTCTCGTGTGGCTTCAATTGTCTTGACGCATAGGCCACAACTCGACCTTCTTGCATCAATACGCAACCCAACCCGAGTAGGGATGCGTCACTATAAATGACAAACTCTTTGCCTGATTCGGGTTGCACTAAAATTGGAGCTTCAGTCAAATGAGTTTTCAGTTGATCGAAGCCTTTCTGACATTTCTCCGTCCATTCGAACTTAGCATCCTTTTGAAGTAGCTTCGTCATTGGTGTGGCTATCATCGAGAAACCTTTGACAAATCGTCGGTAATAACCGGCCAGTCCCAAAAAGCTCCGAACCTCAGTAATATTTCTCGGAGGTTTCCAGTTAAGTATGGCTGAGATTTTGTTCGGGTCAACTCGAATACCCGATGCGGATACCACATGACCCAAGAAGCTAACCTCTCTTAACCAGAACTCACACTTACTGAACTTCGCATATAACTGCTTATCCCGCAAAATTTGCAACACTAATCTCAAGTGTTCAGCATGTTCGATCTCATCTCTTGAATAGACCAAGATGTCATCAATGAACACAACTACGAACCGATCCAAATATGGTCTGAAGATCCGATTCATCAAATCCATAAATACCGCAGGGGCATTAGTGAGCCCGAACGGCATCACCAAGAACTCGTAGTGACCGTACCTCGTTCTGAAAGCAATTTTGGGTACGTCCGAATCTCGAATCCGCAACTGATAATAACTCGATCTCAAATCTATCTTTGAAAACACTGAGGCTCCCTTTAATTGATCAAACAAATCATCAATACGCGGTAACCGATATTTATTCTTTATCGTCACTTTATTCAGTTGACGATAGTCAATGCACAACCTCATGGTTCCGTCCTTCTTTTTCACGAACAATACTGGTGCACCCCAAGGTGAGAAACTTGGTCGAGCGAAACCTCTATCCGTCAACTCTTGCAATTGAGCTTTCAATTCCTTTAACTCGGTTGGTGCTATACGATACGGAGCTATCGAAATTGGCGTAGTTCCAGGTACAAGCTCAATACCAAACTCTACCTCCCGAACAGGTGGTAAACCCGGTAATTCTTCAGGAAAAACATCCGGGTATTCACAAACCACCGGCACAGATTCGGGTTTCTTTTCTAATTCTTTGTCATCAAGTACATACGCAAGGTATGCTTCGCACCCCTTTCTTACGTATTTTTGGGCCAACATTGCTGATATTACAGCTGGCAACCCCCTGAAGTCCGTAGACTCAACTCGGATTATCTCGTTATTTGTGCACCTCAAATCAATAGTCTTGCTTTTGCAATTCACAACCGCATCATGCGCGGTCAACCAATCCAAACCAAGGATAACATCAAATTTGTCAAACGGCAAAAGCATCAAATCGGCCGGAAAACAGGATTCTCGGATTATTAGAGGGCATCTCTTATACACTTTATCAACAAGTACGCATTGACCCAAAGAGTTTGACACTCAAATTACGAACTCAGTAGACTCAACAGGTAGAGTCTTACTGGATGCTAAGGTTTCGCATACATATGAATGAGTAGAGCCAGGGTCAATCAATGCAATCACATTAGTATCAAAGAGAGTGAATGTACCAGTGATGACATCGGGGGAGGATGCCTCCTCTCGTGCGCGAATAGCATATGCTCTAGCAGGAGTACGGTTCTCGGCTCGAACAGCCGTATCAGAGGTCCCTCTCTGACTACCACCCCTATCTCCTAAAATTCTCGGTGGTCTACCTCTAGTTGTCACTCCACCAGGTCTTGCTCCTTGAATTTTATTCTTCTCATCCAGCTCCGTGCAATCTCTAATGAAGTGGTCCTTTGAACAGCATCCGTAACAGGCCCTGTTAATAGACTTACCCCAACATTCACCTATGTGTCGTCTTCCACATTGGGGACATTCAGGTTTCTTTAGACGATTATTGCCCACACTAGCTATCGAAGTAGCTCGGGAGTCCGTCGATGGTCGTGCTCTGATGGAAATTCCCGCAGTCATCCTCGACTTATTAGTGTCCTCCCTGAACTTCTTTACAGTTGAGAACAGAGCTTTACCCGTCGATCTTTTACGATAGTCTCTAGCTTCAAATTCAGCCTTCTTCTTCCCCTTTCCAAGTTCTTCCGCCTTGCAGGCTCGTTCGACTAGTGTCACGAATTCTTTTATCTCAAAATACCCACTAGTAGCTTTAAATCTTCATTCAATCCTTCTTCGAATCTTTTGCACATAGCAACCTCATCAGCTACACACTCCCGGGCATACCTAGTGAGTCTTACGAATTCATGTTCGTATTCAGATACTGTGACAGCCCAAAGTTGACCCTAGTCGGGAAGTGGTTTCGGGACCGCTAAACCGAGTCACCGAAATGTTTGAATGTGATACTTATTGTGTAGAATATGTAATTATGAATGTGTGAAAATTTCAAGCTTCAATTTGGTTGATTTCATGTGAATTTAGTCAATAGGACTTATGTGAGAAAATTCTAAAATGTGATAGGTCAATGTGTGAGGACCTACTAGTGCATGTGGACAAAGGGGGGACTTGCATGTCAAATTCCCCCCTAATGATTAGTGGCCGGCCATGACAAGGAAGGATGGGCAAAACATGTCATGAAACATGTTTTGTTAGTGGAAGAATAAAATAAGGAGTATGGGTAATAAAGAAATGGAAAACAAAAGAAAAAAAAAGAAGGTGTGTGTGGTGTTTGTCCCCCCCATTGCCGTGAGCTCAAGAGAAGAAAGGAGAAAAGTTTGTGTTCATCCTTTCTCACCTCCATTTTTAGCCTAAATTAGAAAGAAAAACAAAGAAAAAAATTTCTCATCCTTTGGTTCATCCTTGGCCAAAAATTTTAAGGAGGAAAGAAGAAGAAAGGTGAAGAGATTCGGCCATGCATGTAGCTAGGCCAAGCTCAAGAGCAAAGGGGAAATAAAACCGATAAAGGGAAGGAAAAAGTGGTTGAATAGCTAGCGGAATCGTTCGACAACACCCGAGGTAAGTTCTTGAGTAAGAGATCTTAAATTTCGATGTGATTAAATCATGCTCTATGTGTGGCTATTGAGCCGAATGTGCAAGGACAATATGTGCCTTGTGTTTGAGTTTCGTAAACGAAAATGAAATATGAATGTGCTATGAATTATTGTTAGATGTGCATGATTAATTGAATGCTGTCCGGGCTAAGTCCCGAAGGCTTTGTGCTAAGTGAATATATCCGGATTAAGATCCGAAGGCCTTTGTGCGAGATACTAAATCCGGGTTAAGTCCCGAAGGCATTCGTGCGAGTTATTAAATCCGGGTTAAGTCCCGAAGGCATTCGTGCGAGTTATTAAATCCGGGTTAAGTCCCGAAGGCATTCGTGCGAGTTATTAAATCCGGGTTAAGTCCCGAAGGCATTCGTGCGAGTTGTTAAATCCGGGTTAAGTCCCGAAGGCATTCGTGCAAGTTGTTAAATCCGGGTTATGTCCCGAAGGCATTGTGTGAGTTACTAAAACCGGGCTATGTCCCGAAGGCATTTGAACGAGGAGCTATATCCGGTTAAATCCCGAAGGTACGTGATTTGGTAATGAATGAGCTTGCTGTAAAATTCCAGCGAATACTTGAAAAACATCCCAATATGGGGATATGTTACGTATGTGTTGAATTTAATCGAGCCCTTACAATAAATGTTCGCTCAGTTGATAAACGAGCTACCGGCCTTCGGCCAAGTTAGTTTATTGTGTATGTACATAAGGGTTATTAATGTTGTGAAGCAAGTTTGATATCGGTAAATTGCGTATTATTAAATATTCCGTTTAGCTAAATGTGTGCTATTCTTTATGCATGCTGGAATTCCTTGCTCAAACTTACTAAGCATAAATTGCTTACTCGTTACATTGCTCCTCTGTTTTATAGATTTTTGGTTCTCCAGCTATCGGACTCGGGATCTTGAAGTCGAAGTCGCCCACACTATCAAAGGCTCTTTTGGGTACTATTTTGGTTGAATTTGGTTATGGCATGTATAGGACTACCCATTGTTGTCTTTCGAGTACTTTATGAAATGTATAAGTGTACAGCCATGCGAAGATGGCTTGTAGAAGTGGAGTATGGCATTAGACCATTCGTATTTATGAATGTATAGATGGTTTCATGATGTAACTATGTTGGAATGGAAGTGTTGAGCAAATGATCAGCCACTAGAATGGCTAAGTATGATCATATGTGGGCTTATGTATGACAAGGCCCTAGTTGGTCCATGAAACCCCAAATTAGGTAAGGTTCACTTTGAAAACAGAAGCTGATAGCAGCAGTGGTGTGGATTGGAAAAATCACAAGAATTCGTAGGAGTGGAATTAAATAGTGAATAAATTATGTAATCGAACCTTGATGAATCTACTTTCATATGGAAGTAACGAAACAATTATAGGAACAGTACAGAAAGAGATATTCGGGTTCTTGTGGAACAGGGCCAGAACAGTTTCTGGATTCACTGTTCCGCCTTTGGAAATTCACTATAAATTGACCAGAGATAATTAGGGGTCATACCATATATGTATGGATTCCTCTCTGAGTCTAGTTTCCATAGAAACAAACGGAATCAGTATTGAAGCTCTGTGCAGAGAGATATCCCAGTCGTAATGGGAAAAGGTCAGTGTAGTCGACCCCTGTAACATGGGAGACTTTGACTAATAAACTGTACTAGTTGGCCCGACCAAAAATTCTAAAAAAAAAATCCATAGGTGGGGACATGAGTCTAGTTTCAGGGAAAAATCACAAAACTGATTTTTGAGTTGTGAAACTCAAGATATGATTTTTGAAGCGACTAGTACTCAGACTGGGCAGTGTCTGGAAAAATTTTTCAAAGTTTGTTAACATCTCGTGTCCGACTCCGGTGTCGGTCTCGGGTTCGGGGTGTTACATTTTATTGGTATCAGAGCTACGGTTTAGTCGATTCTAGGACTACCGTAATGTTTTGGGTCTAGCTATACATGCCATTTTATGTGATTACTTGATAGTGTGGTGATTTCCGACAATTGTAAATGTGTTTATTTATAGTAATGGATCCCGATCGTGACCGAGAGGTAGCTGATGATCTTGAGAGTGTAGCGCCTGCTCCCGCACAAGGGACAGTGCCGGCAAACTCTCAACCTAATGCTAGTAATCAGAATGATGAAGCTAGACAAGCATTCTATAGCGTGATGAATGATTGGTTTAACCAATACATTCGAACTAATATGGCTGTTCCACAACCTCCATTCCCGAACAAATACTACCCCCGCACCTACAATACCGCCGGTAACGGACCAAATAAGGTCACATAAGCCCCAGTTGACAGAATCCGAAAACATGGGGCTACTGAATTTAAGGCTATGGATAGCGATGATGCCGAGCAAGCTGAATTTTGGCTGGACAACACTATCCGGGTACTCGATGAGCTATCTTGTACACCCGATGAATGCCTAAAGTGTGCTATCTCCTTGCTACGTGATTCTGCCTACTATTGGTGGAGTACTCTGACTTCTATTGTGCCCCGAGAGCAAGTAACTTGGGAGTTTTTCCAAACTGAGTTTTGGAAAAAGTATATCAGTCAGAGATTTGTTGATCAAAAACGGAAGGAATTTCTTGAGCTTAAGCAAGGCTCCATGTCGGTTACTGATTACGAGCGAAAATTTGTTAGACTTAGCAAATACGCTCGGGAATGTGTTTCATCCGAAGCTGTTATGTGTAAACGCTTCGAGGATGGGCTGAATGAAGATATAAAAATGTTCGTTGGCGTTCTTGAAATACAAGAGTTCGTGGTACTTGTTGAACGAGCTTGTAAAGCCGAAGAGCTTAGAAAAGAAAAGCAAAGAGTTGATGAGGGAACTGGAGAGTTTCGTAAAACATCCTCGGGGAGGTCTCTTCAACAGACATCGAAGAGATTCCGAGATGATGCGGGCCAGTTTAGAGGCACTTCGGGCCTTTTTGGACGAGATCGTGATCGACCCCCTGTGGGTACACGAGGCACTTCGGTCGCCAGTGTTGGGAATGAACGTCGAGATAGGACGAAATGCCGATATTGCGGTAAATGGAATTCGGGGAGTTGTAGATTTCCTGACCGCTCCTGTTACAAATGCGGATCAGTGGACCACTTCATTAAAGATTGCCCGAGGTTGTCGGGACAGAATGCAAATCAGAGTGGGAGACCGGGTGCTACCACTGCTCGAGGTAGACCATCTGGAAATATGGGCAATGCTGGTGGTGGTCAGAGAGGATCTAGAGATGATATAACCAGATCCGAAGCCCGTGCGCCTGCTAGAGCTTATGCTATACGTGCCCGCGAGGATGCTTCTTCGCCTGATGTTATTACCGGTACATTCACCCTCTTTGATACTAATGTAATTGCTTTGATTGACCCCGGTTCTACTCATTCTTACATATGTGAAACCTTAGCATCCAGTAAGACTTTATCTATTGAGTCTACTGAGTTTGTAATTCGGGTGTCAAATCCCTTGGGTCGTTACGTGCTTGTCGACAAAGTGTGTAAGAAATGTCCCCTGGAAAATTCGAGGTTCCTATTTTCCAGCGGACTTGATGCTTTTGCCGTTTGATGAATTTGATGTTATCCTTGGGTTGGATTGGTTGACTGCGCATGATGCGATTGTGAATTGCAAGAGCAAGACTATTGATTTGAGGTGCGCAAATAACGAAGTAGTCCGAATTGAGTCGCGGACTTGGAGGGGATGCCAGCTGTAATATCAGCAATGTTGGCACAGAAATATGTAAGAAAAGGGTGCGAAGCATACCTTGCATATGTGCTTGATGACAAAGAATTAGAAAAGAAACCCCAATCTGTGCCGGTGGTTTGTGAATACCCGGATGTTTTTCCGGAAGAATTACCGGGTTTACCACATGTTCGGGAGGTAGAGTTTGGTATTGAGCTTGTACCTGGGACTACGCCGATTTCGATAGCTCCGTATCGTATGGCACCAACCGAGTTAAAGGAGTTGAAAGCTCAGTTGCAAGAACTGACGGAGAGAGGTTTCGCTCGACCAAGTTTCTCACCTTGGGGTGCACCAGTATTGTTCGTGAAAAAGAAGGACGGAACCATGAGGTTGTGCATTGACTATCGTCAGCTGAATAAAGTGACGATAAAGAACAAATATCCGTTGCCGCGCATCGATGATTTGTTCGACCAACTGAAGGGAGCCTCAGTGTTCTCAAAAATAGATTTGAGATCGGGCTATTATCAGTTGCGAATTCGAGATCCAGATATTCCCAAAACTGCCTTCAGAACGAGATATGGTCACTACGAATTCTTAGTGATGCCGTTTGGGCTCACTAATGCCCCTGCGGTATTTATGGATTTGATGAATCGGATCTTCAGACCGTATTTGGATAAGTTCGTAGTTGTGTTCATTGATGACATTTTGGTCTATTCAAGAGATGAGACCGAACATGCTGGGCATCTGAGGCTAGTGCTGCAAATTTTGCGGGATAAGCAGTTATATGCTAAGTTCAGTAAGTGTGAGTTCTGGTTAAGAGAGGTTAGCTTCTGGGGTCATGTGGTATCCGCGTCGGGTATTCGAGTTGACCCGAACAAATTTCAGCCATACTTGACTGGAAACCTCCGAGAAATATTACTGAAGTTCGGAGCTTTTTGGGGCTCGCCGGTTATTACCGACGATTTGTGAAAGGTTTCTCGATGATAGCCACACCAATGACGAAGCTACTTCAAAAGGATGTTAAGTTCGAGTGGACGGAGAAATGTCAGAAAAGTTTCAACCAACTGAAAACTCATTTGACTGAAGCTCCAATTTTGGTGCAACCCGAATCAGGTAAAGAGTTTGTCATTTATAGTGACGCATCCCTACTTGGGTTGGGTTGCGTATTGATGCAAGAAGGTCGAGTCGTGGCCTATGCGTCGAGACAATTGAAGCCACACGAGAGGAATTATCCGACCCATGATCTCGAACTAGCTGCCATCGTGTTTGCTTTAAAAATATGGCGACATTATCTGTTTGGTGAGAAGTGCCATGTATTTTCGGATCACAAAAGTCTCAAATATTTGATGACTCAACGAGACTTGAATCTGTGACAAAGACGTTGGCTTGAGTTGTTGAAAGATTACGAGCTTGTCATTGATTACCACCCGGGAAAGGCTAACGTGGTTGCGGACGCCTTAAGCCGGAAGTCATTGTTTGCTTTACGAGCGATGAACGTGCATTTGTCTGTTCTACCAGACAGTGTGTTAGTAGCTGAATTAAAAGCTAAACCATTATTGACTCACCAAATTCGTGAAGCTCAGAAAGTCGATGATGAATTGGTTGCAAAACGGGCTAAGTGTTTTCCGAACGAGGAATCGGAGTTTCAAATTGATGATGATGATTGTTTGAGGATCAGAAATCGTTTGTGTGTTCCAAGGAATTCGGAACTCATTTCGATGATTCTGAACGAAGCCCATTGTAGCCGAATGTCAATTCACCCGGGGAGTACGAAAATGTACAACGATTTGAAACGTCAATTTTGGTGGCATGGTATGAAACGGGACATCTCTGACTTTGTTTCGAGATGTTTAACATGTTAACAAGTGAAAGCGGAACATCAAGTGTTTTCAGGATTACTCCAGCCGATCATGATACCCGAGTGGAAATGGGATCGAGTCACAATGGACTTTGTGTCCGGACTGCCCTTGTCAGCAAGTAAGAGGGTTGCGATATGGGTTATTGTTAATAGACTGACTAAGTCGGCTCATTTCATCCCCGTACGTACGGATTTTTCATTGGAGAAACTAGCTGAATTGTACGTTTATCAAATTGTGAGATTACACGGGGTACCTGTTTCTATCGTGTCGGATAGAGATCCGAGATTCACCTCACGATTTTGGAAGAAATTGCAAGAAGCTCTGGGTACCAAGCTGCATTTTAGCACTGCTTTTCACCCCCAAACCGATGGTCAATCCGAGAGGATAATTCAGATACTTGAGGATATGTTGAGATGTTGCATCCTCGAGTTCAGTAGTTCATGGGAACGGTATTTACCTTTGATTGAATTCGCTTACAACAATAGTTTTCAATCAAGTATTAAGATGGCACCTTACGAGGCTTTGTACGGTCGTAAATGCCGTACACCATTGTTTTGGACCGAGCTCGGTGAAAGTAAAATTTTCGGAGTTGATTTGATTAGAGATGCTGAACAGAAAGTAAAGGTAATCCGTGAAAGTCCGAAGGTAGCCACGGATCGTCAGAAATCGTACGCAGATTTGAAACGAAAAGACATCGAGTATCAGGTGGGAGACAAAGTGTTCCTTAAGGTTTCACCTCGGAAAAAGATACTCAGGTTCGGCCGTAAGGGCAAGTTGAGCCCAAGATTCATTGGGCCGTACGAAATCTCCGAACGAGTTGGTCCGGTTGCGTATAGATTGATTTTGCCCCCGGAGCTTGAAAAGATTCATGACGTCTTTCATGTTTCGATGCTTCGACGCTATCGATCTGATCCATCGCACATAATTAGCCCATCGGAGGTTGAAATTCAAGTCGACATGAGCTATGAAGAAGAACCGGTGCGTATCCTAGCTCGTGAAGTGAAGGAGTTGCGAAACAAAAGAGTTTCGCTAGTAAAGGTGTTATGGCTCAAACTCGGGATCGAGGAAGCTACTTGGGAGACCGAGAGCTCGATGAAAGAACGATACCCAAACCTATTTACCGGTAAGATTTTCGGGGACGAAAATTTCTTAAGTGGGGAGAGTTGTGACAGCCCAAAGTTGACCCTAGTCGGGAAGTGGTTTCGGGACCGCTAAACCGAGTCACCGAAATGTTTGAATGTGATACTTATTGTGTAGAATATGTAATTATGAATGTGTGAAAATTTCAAGCTTCAATTTGGTTGATTTCATGTGAATTTAGTCAATAGGACTTATGTGAGAAAATTCTAAAATGTGATAGGTCAATGTGTGAGGACCTACTAGTGCATGTGGACAAAGGGGGACTTGCATGTCAAATTCCCCCTTAATGAGTAGTGGCCGGCCATGACAAGGAAGGATGGGCAAAACATGTCATGAAACATGTTTGTTAGTGGAAGAATAAAATAAGGAGTATGGGTAATAAAGAAATGGAAAACAAAAGAAAAAAAAAAGAAGGTGTGTGTGGTGTTTGTCCCCCCCATTGCCGTGAGCTCAAGAGAAGAAAGGAGAAAGTTTGTGTTCATCCTTTCTCACCTCCATTTTTAGCCTAAATTAGAAAGAAAACAAAGAAAAAAATTTCTCATCCTTTGGTTCATCCTGGCCAAAAATTTAAGGAGAAAAAGAGAAAGGTGAAGAGATCGGCCATGCATTAGCTAGGCCAAGCTCAAGAGCAAAGGGAAATAAAACGATAAAGGGAAGGAAAAAGTGGTTGAATAGCTAGCGGAATCGTTCGACAACACCCGAGGTAAGTTCTTGAGTAAGAGATCTTAAATTTCGATGTGATTAAATCATGCTCTATGTGTGGCTATTGAGCCGAATGTGCAAGGACAATATGTGCCTTGTGTTTGAGTTTCGTAAACGAAAATGAAATATGAATGTGCTATGAATTATTGTTAGATGTGCATGATTAATTGAATGCTGTCCGGGCTAAGTCCCGAAGGCTTGTCTAGGATATATCCAAAATCCGAAGGCCTTGTGCGATAAATCCGGGTTAAGTCCCGAAGCATTCGTGCGAGTTATTAATCGGGTAGTCCCGAAGGCATTCGTGCGAGTATTAAACGGGTAAGCCGAAGGCATTTGGGTTTTATCGGTTAGTCCGAGGCATTCGTGCGAGTGTTAACGGGTTAAGTCCCGAAGGCATTCGTGCGAGTTGTTAAATCCGGGTTATGTCCCGAAGGCATTGTGAGTTACTAAAACCGGGCTATGTCCCGAAGGCATTTGA